>NC_138225.1:32539789-32714905 GCF_964197995.2 Scardinius erythrophthalmus
ACATGATCCTTCAGAAATCATTTCTAAATGCTGATTTGCTGCTCAAGAAACATTTCTTTTTATTATTCATTTTGAAAACAGTTGTGCTGCTTAAAGGGGTCATCGGATGCAAAATTCACTTTTATATGGTGTTGCATCTAAATGAGTCTTTGGAGTGTGTGGTCACAACCACCACACAATGAAAAAAAATCCATTCACTTTTTTTTTAATCCTCAAAAAGTCTAAACACTCAATCAGGCAGTTTGGATTTTCTGAGCACTATAATTGATGTCATAATGCTCATGCTCCGCCCACGACCACTGACGGACTGTCCCGTATTAGCATATTTCTGCCCTCAGCCATTCAACACTCCCCACGGAAGAGGGGGTGAGCAGTTGCTTATCATTTAAAGAGACATTCACCAAAACAGGTCACTGTGAGCAAAGCTGTTTTTGAGAAGGTAAAAAGGGTGTTGTTTTACACAACCATTGAGGAATTTTAACCAAAGTATATTACAAACTTTACATGAACACCCTAAAGAATCATACCAATTTGTGGAAAATGGACATCCGATGACCCCTTTAATAAGTTTGTGGAAACAGTGAAACCTTCTTTCGATATTTGATGAATAGAAAGTTCAGACAAACAGCACTTGGAGAGATTTTCTGATAACAATATAAAAATATTTACTGTCACTTTAGGTGAATTGAATGCATCCCTTCTGAATAAAAACTAATGGGAATAAAAAAAATATTTTATTTTCAGAGATGTAAAAGACATGACATTTTGCTGAAATATTTACAATTTAGTTTTAGAACCACATGACAAGTGTTAAATGGAATCACTCAACCCGTTCATGAAATAACTGTTGAGGATGTTGCTGACTTAAAAACAATTTCATCACAATGCATCCAAATCCTCATCAGTCCATTCCTGCAAAACAGAAAATCCGTAAGCTTCAAGTGGCAGCCAGAAGATGTGCATTTGAGGAACCAATCTAAACTTACTTCTTCAGCAACCATCTGCCTTTTCACAACGTGATCGTCATCTTCATATCCATGTTTTCTTTTCCTGAAGGCCGTGGACAGAGGAAAGCATCAGAACCATACACTGTTATCATCTGAAGACGGCATTCATTTAGTGACTGTCTTTGGCGACTCATCACTCACACACATCCAAGCATGCAAACTAGTGCATCACTGTAGCTCATAACTGTGTAGTTATAGATCAAGATCATAGATGTTTTTTTTTGTCTGTCAATTTGCTGTTTAACTATAGCCACAACAGAAAAGTATCAGGTAGGCATTTAAAAATATTGGGAATAAGAAGAAATCTTAAAGGGGTCATATAATGCCATTTTTGTACAAGCTAATATGATTCTTTAGGGTCTAAATTAAAAGTTTGTAATATACTTTAATTAAAAATTCTCATTAGTATTGTAAGAAAACACTAATTTTACCTGGTCAAAAACAGCTCTGTTTTCAGCACGCCGTTTCAGTGCATGTGTCTTTAAATGATAATGAGCTTTGCTCACCCCGCCCCTCTGTTCTGTGCGTACACCGTTTGTAACACAAGAACCACGCGTTGTTCATTATAAACGTGGGATTATGAATTATATTGAGAACGTCGTACATAGAAAACATGCTGTAATGTACCCTGAGTGTAAACCTTAGATGCATTCATCGTGAAGCCTGCAGCAAGGTTTGCAAATTTCGCAAAGATTAATATAAATACTAATATAAAGGTTAATAAAACATTACACTCACATCTTCTGGAGGTTCAGCAGTAATACGTTGGTACCGATCCGTTTTTTCTCGTTTGTAAAGCTGTCTGGTGTGAAATGATTCGCGTAAACATGAAAGCATGGACGATCGTGGGGAATCCCCGTGAGGGAATCCCCGCGTCAATCCTTTGGGCATATCGCTTCAAAAACAAAACTCAGCCACTGCATCTTCAACGGCTCAGATTTAGGAACATCCAAATGACTGCTGTGTTCCTTATTACATCTAAGAACAGAACAGCACAATCGCGTAGACGCCATTCTACTCCTGCATATCAACAATGGCGGACTACAGACGACAGCTGTCACAGCTCGCTCAGGGCGGGTCTTGTGTTGAAACACGGCTGTCAATCACAATAGCGGGAGGGGCGTACGATCTTATGACGTCACAATATCGAACGGCTTGATTTCATAGATGGTCAAACATATAAGGAGATTAAAACAAAACCACTGGATGGATTTTAATCATGATAGGATGGTTGTGTACAGGCACTGCCAACAGACATTTCAGTGCAATCAACTTGTAAAAGTGCATGTACCATTATATGACCCCTTTAAGCGCACACAGGGTGAGAAACAAGCTGATCCATTGCATGTAGGCATTACGATGCCACGGCCTTCTGAAAGCGCTTGACATTTCTTATGGCTCACTATAAATCGCTCAAGACTTGCATAATCCTGAAAGGTCACCATGCCCAATTTTGTCTTTATTTTGCAGAACTGAATGTACCTTTATGGCTGTAGCCACCACAATCCAGATCCTCTGAAAGAAAAGATTGGTAGCAAAGAAAGCAAGATTGTTCTCACCAGATGCGAAGGAAGAAGGTGGATGCACGAACCAAGTTTTGCTCGGACTCTAGATAGGCAACACACTGCCAATCTCAATCTCTCAAACCAACTGATTCAAAACTTGAATTCACAGATAAGCCATCAAATCGATGGTTAGAGGTTCTGTCCGTCGAAAAGTATACCTAGGGTCTTCTAAGACTGAAAATCATGAACACTCCAAGAGGATAACCAAAATTGAGTAAATCGCAAATGCTTGTTGACCCAACCTGCAAAATCAACGTGGATCTGTCCGACTTTAATTCACACCCGCTGGTGTAACCGACCTGGGAGCCGTGAGTTCTAGACTGGCATCTGTAGCAAGCAAGAACTTCGGCACTGCATTGCTCTTGACCATCAGGGAAGCAAGATGCACTAATGGTGCAAGCCTTAAAAACCGTCTCTACACTCAACTGTACCGCACAACCTCTTCCTGTTTTCGACTGCGGTTTCAGGCGCAGGTAGGCTTAGATCCTACAGATAGCAACTGATTCCTATCTTACCTTCTGAGCCGCTTCGCTTGACAAGATGCTGCATCCTGGCTTTTATCTCCAAACCAGTGTTTGTGTGATACATGAGCAGATCAGTGAGACCGATTCAATTTTGGAGGATAGATTACACAAGGTTGGTGCATGTGTCCACTTTTAATAACCTGCCCCTGTTCTTCCACCGAAGCAACAGCAACAAACTCCAACTCAAATTCATTTTATAGCTTTTCACCAGAATGGGCCGAGTGGATTATGAACTTCCTGGTTTATTTCACATCATAAAAGAAAGACCTATTGACTATCAAACTTTGCTATTTTATTATATCAGCCTGTTTGTGTTTATCAGACTTGCTTGATGAGTTAATTTGGCAGTTTCTGGATGTGTATTATTATTCCCTGAAATATGTAAAACCGCAAAAAAATTAATTTAGAAGATTCTACAATGTATTTTTGTTGGACAGGTAGTTGCATTGTCCTGTACTTACTGAGACCCTTACAAAAAAAAGTGTACAGTGGTGAGATCTGATGCTAATACCATGGTACTCTTGACATACACCATTGTAATGAAATATTACCATGGTATTTGTCCAAAAAAACTGGTTTAACCATTGTACTGTATGCTAAAATCATGGTAATATCCTGTTACATTTATGTTAGTATAAGGTGTATATTCACTACCACTGACTTGAAACAGCTCACGTTGTACCCATTGTGTACGTTGTACCTAGAGTTGATGTAGGGGATTCTCTACAGTACATTTAGCTGCATTTTTGACCCAGCAAATCTATAAAAAGCATGACGCAGATTTACCTTTTTTTTTTTTTGTATTTCAGGTAGCTCATGTATTTTTATTTTTATATTTTATACTTAAAAAAACACAACTTTTGCATCTTAGATACAAAACACCAAGTGACTAACCTGGCTGAATAAAACTCTTAGTATGATTAGTTTTGTGTGCTTTAAGTCCAAGTACTCTCATTTTATTTTCCCCACAAATACTCACAAGTTTGTAGCAAATTCAGCATGAATCCTCTCCAGTTTCTGCTTGCAGGTATCGACCTCCTCAGCTCTGGGAAGCTCGTACGCTTTCATAAGACTTGTTATTCCTATAGTGAAAACAGACACAATATTACACTTATACTGTATCCTTAAATGTACCAATAGCAAATGATTGATAATCCAAAGATTACCCTTACCAGGCACAAAATAAGACAAGCTTCAAACAAAAAGTCACTGGTTTGTCCAAGAGGAAAGTTTCAATTATGCACAATGCAACAAAGAACAATCAAATCATCTGATGTATGATACACTACCATTTAGAAGTTTGGGGTTGGTAAGATTTTTTTTAAGATGTTTTTAAAAAGTCGTCTTGCTCACCAATTACAATGTCATTTATTCCTGTGACGGCAAAGCTGAATTTACAGCATCATTACTCCAGTCTTCTTCAGTGTCACATGCACCTTCAGAAATCATTCTAATATGCTGATTTGGAGCTCAACAAACATGTCTAATCAATGTTGAAAACAGTTCTGCTTAATATTTTTATACTAGTAGTTTTTTTTAGTGCTAGTGTGTATTAAATCTACATAGGATTACAGCATGGAAGGCTTTGAACGGGTCCTCTATAGTCTATAGCGTTTTCAGAATGGCATTTCACAGCAAAATGGCTATTTAGGAGATAAATTTCCCATAAAATAACTTTGACGAATTTACAGGTCACATTTTTAAGATTTACCAGCTGACCATGTGTTATGAAGGACCTGTTATAAAGATTTTACAGGAGTTTTCAGATTTAAGCATCTCTTATCTAGTGACATTTTAACAGTAAAAAAAGGGGGGAAATACTTACGTCTCATAGACTCATAGATCTTAGAGAGGGTCTCTTTATCCTCTTTAAGCCCTATGCATTCGGTCAAATATCTGAAAATATATATATATATATATAAAAATGTTTTTAACATCCTGCCATCTCAAGTGTTAGAATCTCTGAATGCTGAAGGAGAAACCTACGCCTCAATCTTCAGGCCAGCACGTGTTGCACTGTTGAGGATGGCTGTGAGGGCGATCTGAGACGGAGAGAAGAGGAGGCCGATGTCTGTCATTGCTGCTCTGTTGAGAAAGTCTTCAGCACTTTTTCTCAGCATCTCCGGGTTCTCTAACAATGGGTATCTGGTCTGAGAATACAGAAACCATGCATTTAAATTCCCTTAAATGATCTATTTAGCAACTTTTAAAAATGAAGTGCCTAATCTCTGCATCACTGGTGCCGTTTGAGCACCCCTACATCAGTGTCGAGGAAGCTACTCTGAACCTGTAGCTTGACAAGCTACTCATAAAATTTAAAGTAGTTAAAGGCAGGGTAGGCAATTTTGGAGCGGCTAGCAATAGCAACCTAGCTTTGAAAGCATTAGATTAGAGCTGCATGGTCAAACAACAGTTATTTCAGCAAAATTTATATTTTTGCGATGAATATTAATTGTCTTCCTAAGTACTTCCCCTTCCGTCTGTTTGCACGCGCCAGCGCTCATTCAGTAAAGTCTGAAGTTTAACGCAGACTGTAAGGACAAGCATTCATGCAAAATGGAAATAATAGCGTGAATTTTTAACACTTACAGTTAAGGATATAACCATAAAATTAAAGTTTTGCGCTGAGGAAACATATCACACATTAAACAGCACACGCATCTGTCAAAGCGCCTGACAGGCAAACCATGTTAAACATTACGCTTATGCATTATTTTGAAGTTTAACCTGTTAACCGTTGCCAGAGCGCGGGCGCACTGAAGCGGTTTTATTTATATATAGTTCAAAGTTACTATCAGATTTAATGTTATACCTTGACAAACTATACATCATTAAAAAGATATAAGACTCAAGTTTCAGTATTTGACCACTATTGTATTCTGAGAAGCTTATAGCGACAGTTATTTCTTAATTTGTGTCAGGAGTTATGAAATGAAAAAATGAGTCGATACCTTTAATATGAATTATGCGCGTCAGCCGCTTTCATTCATAAAAAAACTCCCGTGCCGTCGTCATGACAGCGATACACAAAACAACGTCCTTCTAGGCTTTAGCTCAAAAATGTGCAGATTTGGAGAAATATTGATATATTCTCATAGGTTTACATCAGATTTCTATAGACAGGAATAATATTTATTGAATTTATACCCAAATGCGTCGATGTAATCATTATGAGCGTTTGCATACTCTGTTAATGTGTTTTCAATTCATACCAATAGCCTGAGGGCGCCCTCGCCGCCCTGTGCACAGTATTAGAACATGAAGAAGTGCCATAATCATGTGACAATCCAGGAAGCCTCGAACACACACACAGCTAACAACAGATCGCGCTGTAACATGGAGAAACAGTCGTTTTATGGCGTCATTTTTTAGTCAAATGTCATGAGCGTGTAAGACATGCTCACGAGCACATTATGTTATTTCACGCGCGCAAAAATGAACCTTCAGCTGGCATGATAAAAGTACTCGCGCACAAATTCAACAACCGAGAGGTGTACAGGTAGCTGCGAGCGAGCGCCTGGCATACTCTCATGCTTGTACAGTGGAATCCTGCTCGCGCGCAGTGGATTTCTGCTCGCGGAGTGCTGTTTTGCTCGCGCAGTGGATTTCTGCTCGCTCAGCTGATTTCTGCTCGCTCGAGTCTACATGACTTTTGACAATTTGGGGGCGGAAACCAAGGAGGGCACTGACCCTCTTATGATTGGTCACTTTCATCATGGAAAATCTTGGGAAATCCTAACCCCGCCCACCTTCAGACGCAGCGCGAGTCACTCAGCTCGCTCTGCTACTCCGGCTATCTCTGTATATTTTAGACAACGAAATATGTGATAAAACACCTTACTAACTATTTTCGTTTTCATTTAAAGAAATCTTAAACATGATAGCCACACAAATGTGGTTCATGCAACGCGTTGATTATATTCACTGCACATAACGTTTGCCTATTAAAAACAAAACAAAATATAAAACACAAACCTGCCTCTTTTCGTTTTAAATATAATATAAAAACATTAAACATTTTAATATGGTCCAGGCAATATGTGCATTTGTACTAAACAACAGATTTTGCAGTAAACAACATTACAGTTTTTAAATTTTTAAATACAATTATTACAATTTAAAATGACAAAACTCAACCCAGTCTCTTTTTGTTAAATTTCAGTTTGATCAATATTAGCCATGATAAAAGTATAAGTAAAAGGTATAAGAAGCTATAAGCTACAAATAAAGCAAACAATTCAGTCAAACATACAAAGTCAGCGCTCTTGTCTAACCATACAACGATGACCGGGCGCTCGGCGCTCATGTACGCCGCCTGGAACAGCCTTTCCTCGGTTATAGTCTTTCTGACGTTCGCCGCTTTCGCTGGGGTCTCTGTAGTGGTTAAACATGAGATATAATTCGTCTTGTGTATATCTAACGGGCGATTTTTGGTCTCGTGAATCTATAATTTATTCCCTGGCCATTGTGGCCAATCGTTTTGGCTGAGGGGAAGTTTCATAACTTTATAAGCTATTTAACATTACCGTTGTATGGTTTTACTAGAGCGCTGACTTTGTGTGTTTGACTGAATTGTTTGCTTTATTTGTATAGCTTCTTATACCTTTTACTTATACTTTTATCATGGCTAATATTGATAAAAACTGAAATTTAACAAAAAGAGACTGGGTTGAGTTTTGTCATTTTAAATTGTAATAATTGTATTTAAAAATTTAAAAACTGTAATGTTGTTTACTGCAAAATCTGTTGTTTAGTACAAATGCACATATTGCCTGGACCATATTAAAATGTTTAATGTTTTTATATTATATTTAAAACGAAAAGAGGCAGGTTTGTGTTTTATATTTAGTTTTGTTTTTAATAGGCAAACGTTATGTGCAGTGAATATAATCAATACGCGTTGCATGAACCACATTTGTGTGGCTATCATGTTTAAGATTTCTTTAAATGAAAACGAAAATAGTTAGTAAGGTGTTTTATCACATATTTCGTTGTCTAAAATATACACAGAGATAGCCGGAGTAGCAGAGCGAGCTGAGTGACGCGCGCTGCGTCTGAAGGTGGGCGGGGTTAGGATTTCCCAAGATTTTCCATGATGAAAGTGACCAATCATAAGAGGGTCAGTGCCCTCCTTGGTTTCCGCCCCCAAATTGTCAAAAGTCATGTAGACTCGAGCGAGCAGAAATCAGCTGAGCGAGCAGAAATCCACTGCGCGAGCAAAACAGCACTCCGCGAGCAGAAATCCACTGCGCGCGAGCAGGATTCCACTGTACAAGCATGAGAGTATGCCAGGCGCTCGCTCGCAGCTACCTGTACACCTCTCGGTTGTTGAATTTGTGCGCGAGTACTTTTATCATGCCAGCTGAAGGTTCATTTTTGCGCGCGTGAAATAACATAATGTGCTCGTGAGCATGTCTTACACGCTCATGACATTTGACTAAAAAATGACGCCATACGTTTTGAAGACAATAAACATGTTTGCTATGATATTTGAGTTACCTGTGTTTTTCAGTCCATGCCAGGTATTTCCATAATAATAGATTATATTTATAATGTAATGCTAATCTATATAGAATCGTTGTGCAGAACAGTATTAGACATTCTCTGACAATAGTATATTTTCTGTCTGATTTTTTATCTGAAGCCAAATTAGATCACAGAAAATTATTTAAAATACTCGATTTGCTTTATAAAGTAAGTTTATAAGCACAAACATGGTTTTAATCTCATAAATTGTCGTGTATTGATGGTGTGCTAAGCTAACATGCTAGCTAGCCCTAGGTGCACCTGCCACCTAGAAGTTATATTTTTATTATTTTTTGAAAGCTTACTGAAATGTTTCTTTATTCAAGAAATGCATTAGATACAGTTTAAAATGTAAGGGTGAACTTTGAGAAAAGAAATTGGTGATTGAAAGTGAAACCATATGAATAGCCTGTGAATAGCCAGTCGTTAGTAACTATAATGCAGACAAAAGAAATGCATATTTACAGCCATAACCAGGCTGGAGAGGTGTGAATGTGTTCAGGGGGAGACTGAGACTGAATGGGGCTCGTTTGCACCACAAAACAATAAAGACAATATACTGGATAGATGGTTAGAAGATGGCAATAAACATCAGAAGCATCTTAGCGTCAAATCAAAATAAAGTCACATGACATGGTCTTGAAAAACATTTCACTAAATACAGAGTTTTGGACTTACTATCTTAAGATTTTAAACATCAAATGTTTAGACATGTGGCATTAGCTGTAGTGCATTTCTAGATTGCTCCAGGGCCAACTTCAATTTTATTTTCATGAGGATATTTCATAAAAAATAATTTCTAATAACTTTACAAAACTTTGAAGCTATTTATAACAATTTTTGTCATTATGACAATAATTAATTCTACATTTACAATAAACTGCCAGGTGTCAGCTTTCAAATGAGATCATACTTGTGCTTTTAGTACAAAGGGTTCATGAACTGTATCTGTTTCAGTTTGGGTATGTAATTTCTTGGGATTTTTCAAAAGTGGGGTAGCAGCTTAACAGGTTAAAATAAAGAATTCTCATGTTTTGGGCAGCTTGGATCTTGCATCTATCCCGCAACAGCTCACTCTGTTTCCCCAACTATTTTTAGAGTCATTTTTTCCATCATAATGCATTATTCAGTGTTGTAATTTGACGCGGCTCGCGGAAGTTTTCCTTGCTCAGTGGGCAGCAAAACTAATCGATAATGAAATTCGTTGACAATGATTTTCATTATTGGTTATTATCGATTTTATCGATGTGTTTGCAGCCCTACATTAGATCCTACTCTCCCTTCAGAGCATCTCCAAAACCACGTCTCCTTCAAAACGCATGAACGCACACAGCAGAGTTTGCAAAGCGTCACGAGATGAGAGACAGTAATGTCTCTCAGGACTGCGGTTTATTTACAGCACTCAGTGACTGTGTCTACAAAGCGCTGATTAAGAGTGATGTCTGCACAAGCAGGGTTCAAATGCAATGATTGGACAAACAATTTTCGGTCCTGAGACTTCCACGGAAGTACATATATGTACATGTTTTAATATTTATACCACTTCTATTATTGATTGCCATCAGGATGTGAAGAGTTTCAACCAGTATAGCAAAAAGTGTTTATAAAAACAAATTGCCTACCCTACCTTTAAGATACAATCAAGCTACCCTTCTGAAAAATGTAGCTAGTTAGCTATACTACAAGACACTATAAAAAATATTGTATATTACAAATAACTGAATGCACAATTTTAGCTTGTGATCTAATAAGACGACGACACTATACTGCTTCAATGCACTGCAGATTTGTCAAAACGCAAAACGGAATATAGCTTTTGGTCGAGCTACATCGCTACTTGCTGTAAAAAGTAGTTAGCTACTGGAAAAGCTACACTTTTTTCAAAGCAACTGAGAAACTGTCGAGCTACTGAAAAATGTAGTTAAATTAGTAGAGTTGCTACTTGTAGTTAGCTACTCCCAACATTGAACATAATAACATTGCCTAAGCCAATGACGTGCGTTTGGAGTAGGACTGTCTGCAACCAGGCTTTAAGCTCACCTTCATGTCAATCAGAAAACCCTCCAAGGGCCGATACGGATTGTGAACAACCAGATGAAAATTGAGCTGCTGGATAAGGAGCAGCTCATACTCCAGAATCTGTTCTAGAGCTCTCTCCTGTCCCGCTGGGCTGTCCTGAAGGTTCCCCACAAACTGAGTGCTCGACACATTAAACTCATCCACTTTACAGGAGAGATATGTACATGTCAACCTGCAAAGATAAGTTGAGAAGGTCAGAACTGCAAAATCTATCAAAAAAAAAATCATGATCTTAGGACTTATTACACTCTGTCGATACACTTACATTATTGTCCGAGGGTGATATTCCATTAAAGAGTTGTTTAAATAGAATCTTCGAAAATACATACAAGCTGTTCCCTGAAAAACATTTAGAGGTAAAAAAAAAAGAAAAAAAGAAGAAGCCAGACCTAGAACTAGATGATCTCATCTTTAACTGATATAAAACTGATAATGATTACCACAACAGATTTAGGCATCACGGGCTTGAACATGGCACAGAAGTCTAACAATCTCTTCTCGTAGTGTCTGAAAAGCACTTTCTCTTCCCGTCCATCAAGCAACATGGATTCATTTATTCCAGGCTGAAAAACGGATGAAGATATAATGTGATTGAGGTGCATGCTGTTAACACTATAAATGACTGGTTTACTGTGCATTGCAGTGTGTGAATATATATATATATATATATCAGTGGCGTTTTCTTGCGGAGGCCAAGGGAAGCCATGCTTCCTCACTTTTTCAGAATATAATCGTCATTTAATAAACACTTTTGTTTTCCCAGTTTACGTAATCCTGTCATCTCCTTATCGTCTCTCTTCATTCATTACTGAGCGTTTTATGATGTGTAAAACAGCGCCCCTATAAAAGTGACATGGTGAATGAGCGTTGAAAACATGGTACTGCACCCTGTGTCTGTGAGGAGGCCAGGCTGAGTTGGCATCCCTTAATAGAAAAAAAAAAGAATGATTAACCAATCAAGTGACGCTATGTCACGACACTGCTCCCCTGTGATTGGTCAGGACAGTGTCAAGGGAAGCCATGAACTTGTTGGCATCAGGCCAATCACATCACGTTATCATCGTCAATGAATGAATGAATGAAATAGCGGAAGATTTGTGGATTTGTGTTGACATCTTGTTTAGCTAGTTAGCTAAAATTATTAATTGTAATTATGGAGGGTGGAGATTTGGACGTATTTGATAAAAAAATATTTTACTAAACTGCCTCTACAGCAGCAACTCAGAATTAAATCCGATGGCAGGCCAACACCAAAACTAAATGAAAAAGGTTATCTTCTTGTTGCTTACCGTCCGTTTCCTATCTATCTGCTAATGTTTTAATGAAAAGACCATAAGATGTTTAAGAGGACTGACTGACTGTCTGTGTGTGTGTGTGTGTGTGTGTGTGTGTGTGTGTGTGTGTGTGTGTGAGAGAGAGAGAGAGAGAGAGCGAGAGAGAAAGAGCTCGTCTGGTCTGAACTGCCCATTTAGCGATGTGTTATTTTTTTTTAATGTGATTATAGTTCTTCTTACTGTTTCTTGCGTGCTTTGATTAAGCAGCATGTGAGTGCACTTTGTTGTTTATTGTTTGTGAATAACCGCTATTGTATATCCTTAATGAGCGTCACACCGATTTAAGGGTGTATTAAATGAAAAAGGTTATCTTCTTGTTGCTTACCGTTGGCGTTTCCTATCTGCGAATGTTTTAATAAAAAACACCATGAAAGATGTTTAAGAGGACTGACTGTGTGTGTGTGTGTGTGTGTGTGTGTGTGTGTGTGTGTGTGTGTGTGTGTGTGTGTGTGTGTGAGAGAGAGAGAGAGAAAGAGAGAGAGAGAGAGAGAGCGTCCGTGCTCAAAGTGTTGGATTGTAACAAGCATAAGTCCCGGTAAGATGATGCTGGGCGCTCTAATAGTTAATCCAAATAGCAACATATAAATGGTAACGTATGATTTTCTGCCCCCACCCCTTAAAACACACAGCTTAGAGGTTGTGTCTTAATTGGCTTCCTCAGAAATTTTCCCCACGCCACGCCACTGATATATATATATATATATATATATATATATATATATATATATATATATATATATATATAGAGAGAGAGAGAGAGAGAGAGAGAGAGAGAGAGAGAGAGAGAGAGAGAGAGAGAGAGAGAGAGAGAGAGAGAGAGAAAAAATAGATAGATAGATATTGTTGTCTTGCTTGCAAAAAAGAATACAAAGAACTCCACATTGTGACTTACCTTACCACTGGATAGGGCTTTTGAGCAGAACTTCTGATTTGCTTCTATTCTTAATTTATCTAATGTTTCCTCTTTATCATAAGTCCAGAATTTCTTCTGTGAGCTGTTGTGATACATGTTGAATATTAGGCTGTGGATGGAACAATACAACTATGATTACACACCAAATAGACAAGTATGCACATATAAATATACACATTTTTAGTATTCAAGTTAATGTACTGTATTTTTCGAGGCAGTTAACCAAAACAATGATTTCATGTCTCATTAAAAGTATGCTTCAATCTCACCCCTCTTGGGCACACGGTGAGGTTCCGCCTGTGTATTAAATCAAGGATTGCAGTACAAATATCAAACGGCTGTAAAAGATTCAGCTACTGATCTTCGTTTCAACCAAAATTTCAACAGTCGACATGCGTGTTTTCAAACATCGCGAGAACCCGTCGCGGGTTAGTCACGCCACTCTTTAGGCGCCTTCGGATGATGACGTTGTGTTCCTAACTCACGAGTCTGATTCATTTCATCGAGTCGGTTCTTTCAAATAGTTTGTTTCAAAGAACCGGTTCAAACGACCAATCCAGCAATTATTTTATCATGCCTTTATTTTATCTCGCCCTCCAAAATTACAGATTAGAGTTATTTAAAAACACATACTTTTGTTTTATTTTGATTTGGTTTTATAAACAAGGGTGTTATTCAAATCATATTAATATTCTCATGTACGTTTTAAGAAATTATTAATGAATTGGAAGACATACAATTGCAATGAACGCTAAATGATCTGTATTCGTGTTGATAAACAGTAATACAGTAATACAGTCATGTAATAAACACATTCCCAGTGAGTTTTATTTGTAAATTGTTGTTTGTCACTGCTCGGGTCGATTCAGTGCGATTTGTGTACGAATCATTCTGACCGAACCGGTTCAACCAATTCGCTGAAAATATCCAACTTAAAAGAATCGACTCGAGAGTCCAAATCTCCGTCGCTTTTCAAAAGCACATAAACATGGCCACGAGGAAATATGTTCGCAGATCAATTCAGGAAAAAAACAGTCTACTGGAGAAATACGATCAACTCCCTCCAATGTCCCAGAACGCTGCAGCGCGTCTGCTAAACATCTCAGGACCTCTGCTTTGTGTCTGGCTCCGGAAAAGGAAAATGAAAACTGCCAAATCTAAACTTCCTAGGACTGTCTTTCCATCTCGCAAGACATCTCAAATAGAAGCTGCACTCTGGAGGTGGATCGATACTTGTCTCAAGAACGCTGTTACAGTAAATGACTCAATAATTCGTAAAAAAGCGACTCAGGTGGCTACAGAAATGGGTCTCTGCGATTTCAGGGCGAGTTCAGAGTGGTTGACACGCTTTAAAAACCGGGAGGGGGTAATACGAGAGATGTTTGATGGAAAAGACGGACCAGAAGAGCCCAAATCCGGCAATACGGCGGCGGAGCGGTTTCAAGAGACCAAGAAAAACCTCACGGCCAGAAAGACGCATCGAATCGAAGCTGCGCTGTGGCGCTGGATCGATCACTCTCGTGAGAACGGCATTAACGTAAATGAATCAACGATTCGCTCAAAAGCGACTCGGTTGGCCAGGACAGTGGGTGACCGTAACTTCAGGGCGAACACAGACTGGTTCACGCGCTTTAAAACCCGGGAGGGAGTAATACGAGGGATGTTCCAGATCAACCGAAAAAAAGAGCCCACGTCTGATAATAAAAAGACGGCGATACCATGGATGGATTTTACATCTACAAAGATCCGGCAACTTGAAGGCGCGCTTTGTAGATGGATCGATCATTCTCGTGAGAACGGAATCACAGTAAATGAATCAATGATTCGTTCAGAAGCGACTCGGTTGGCTAGGATGATGGGTTTCCGCAACTTCCGTTCAAACGGAGATTGGCTCAGCCTTTTAAAAATCCAGCCTTCAGAAAACACACCAAGCGTGTCTGAAGTCAGTCTAACGAACCAATCTAACGATGAAAGCGAATCACTATCGGACCTGGACATCCCAAAACTCGACCCAACAGTGATCACGGCTGAGCTCAACGGCGATTTGCACTCTGTCACTGTACCTTCCCTGTGGCAAATGAAGGAGGCTATGAAAACACTGGCAACCGGTTTACTGTACAGAGGATTCTGCGACTTTACACTTCTTCATCAATTTGAAAAAGAGGTTGATAATGTTGTGAGAAGATCTGTGACCCTGGGATCCTAAAATCCTGGTTTAAATGTATCTGAATTGAAGTATTTTATGAACTGATTATTACTAGAGACTAGTCTACTAACTGTAATCACAACCACAACGGGACAGGTGCTAAACGAACGCGCTCTCCCAGATGACCGCATGGGGGCGCCAAGTGTTTGTTATAACTATAACACATTTCCCAATTGGAAAAGTGGTTCCATCAAGTGTTAATTTTAATCCACATTTTATTTTGTAGCATGAATGTGTATTACATGATCCTTTGATTTAGCTTGAATTTGTGTACCTTGTTAAATGACTTTATTTTTTACATAAAATCGTTAATAAAAATACCATGTTGTAACACCTTTTTTCTCCCTCTTTTACATAAATAACACCCAGTCAGACAAAATAGTATAGCCTTTTTTTAAAAAAAAGCCACTGAAGCCTATGAAGCAAGACAGAATAAATTACCAACCTCCTACTTGAGTAGGGCTGTGTAACCTAATTTGCATAAACATGAGTAATTTATGAATAATAAATGTCCTTGTATTCAGCGTGATCCATAATTTGCATATCACCATGGCACTACAGTTATTTTTCCTGTGTGCTGTGCTACCATGAACCGATAAGAGCCTGCACAAAACTGAATCAAAAGGTGAGTGTTTATTGCCTTTTTACACTCTAGTCTCCTGCTGTAGTTGAGAGGCATGATGTATATATGATTTTACCTAAATAACTCACCATTTTTTCCCATGCTTTTGAGTGGGCATAGGCTGTTGAATGCTTGTAGGGATGTTGTCAGTATGTGGCTGCAGTCACTAGCATGTACTAGTGCTCTTTCGTTGTGTGAATTGCATAAACATGATGTTTCGTTGCATTATTGATGAGATCCAAGCTCTGCCGTATAGGTGAAGTGCTCATGAGTGTAGCCTATTGTCTAGACCAAAGATGATACCAAATATATAAACATGTCTTTGATGGCAGCTTCTAAGAACCTTGGTCAGTTTTTTTTTTTTTTAATCATTATCAGGTGGTCTGGTCGAATTCTGCCGACATGTAAGATTCCTACTCCTGAATCCATCAGAGGTCATTTGCATGATCTGTTTGTCATGCAGCATCTGATTCCTGGTGTCAGCACTGCCTTCAGCCTAGAGACGCAGGCTTTAGGTTGCCAAGGAATTTCTCAGTTTGACATTTTGCCTGTATTGGTATTTAATGCAGGTGGAGATGAGTAAGGTGCCAGAGCTTTTATCCTTAAATTGTGAATATATTCTGGCAGATGACTTTAGTTATCAGCTGATGTCATTGGGTGTTGTTGTTTCAGTCTGTACTGAAATCAGATGTGTCTGACACTGTCCACAGTGCCTCAGCTTATCTTTATTTATTCGTCAATATCCCCTCTCCGTAATTTCGACAAATGAGACACACTGATGGTTATGAATAAATCAATGTCCAGCCATGGCAAATTGATGGTGTGGAGAGAGAAATGTCTTGTGTACTGTCGACATGATGAACAGCTGTCACTGTGCCCTCACCAACCAAATATGGGCAGAAAAAAATAAAGATTATTGCATGGAGGCTCCTTGTTGAGCTCTATAGGGCTTTAATACACTATTATGTTGTATTCAGGCTGAAGCATGTGTAATGCACATATTTAAAGTGTGTGTCGGTGCTTTTTCACATATCAACTCGAATCATCTTGATGGAGCAATATTGTGTCATTGACCCTATACCACTTATTTATATTATAGTAGATGCAATATGCTCAGTTGTGATCGTGACAGCACCGAACCCTTGAAACCCCTCCCCTGGTGTTTATCTGCATAATGCCAGTCAACGTTATACCCATCACAATGATTGTCTATAGGCTACAAGTACTACATTCTGGCTCATGCATGTTACAAGAATGTCTGTTTAGATGATCCGTTGTGGCCTTTCTCAACTTATCAGCATAACAAAGCAAGTACAGATTCTAGAGAACCAGAACTCAAGATTGTATGTAAATTTGTTTAGTTATGTAAATCTGTACCCAATAGCACTTCTCACCCAACCTAGTGCAATATAGGAGCTCCTTTATAAAATGTTTAGCCTATTTTTTTTCTGTCTCGTTTAGCCTATTTGTTGCTACATAAAGTAAGAGACTTGTATTGATGTTTAAAGGGGATGCACAATATCAGTATCATTATGTGACCCTGGACGACAAAACCAGTCACATGGGTAATTTTTTTAAAATTCAGATTTATACATCACCTGAAAGCTGGAAAAAAATAATATTTCCATTGATGTATGGTTTGTTAGGATAGAACAATATTTGGCCGAGATGCAACTATTTGTAAATCTGGAATCTGAGGGTGCAAAAAAATCTAAACATTGAGAAAATCTCCTTTAAAGTTGTCCATTTATGTTCGTGATTGTGCTGCATTCACTCACAAAAATAATTGTTTTATATATTTATGGTAGGAAATTTACAAAATATCTTCATGGAACATGATCTTCACTTAATAGCCTAATGATTTTTGGCATAAAAGAAAAATCGATAATTTTGACCCATACAATGCATTGTTGGCTATTGCCACAAATATACCCGTGCGAATTATGACTGGGTTTGTGATCCAGGGTCACATATTGGTTATCGGCCGACATCACATATTCTATAATTTATCATTATCCACTGTAAAAAAAAATAAAAATATATATATATATATATATATATATATATATATATATATATATGAGCAATGAGTTATGGCAACATATATGTTTTACATTGCTTTAACTCATTGCTTTAACTCATCAAAATAAGTTAAGCCATTTTCAACTTTTGTATAAGATATACAAGATTCAACTTTTTTTTTTTTTAAGTTTACTGCAAAGGTAAATTTCATATTTAAAAACGCTGTTATTTTTTGTCAATATATAATGTCCATTTTTCACAGTATGCATAAATTCACATTTAAAACCAATCTTTTTTTTTTGTAGCCTACTTTTTTTATTTTTTATTTACTGAAATAGTAAAGAATATCCAAATACTGTCCATTAATTAGACTATATATTGGCATGGAAATCTATATTTTATTTTTCATACTGGGCAAAGTTATTGTGCAATATTTTTTTTTCTTTTTTGATATTTTGTTGCTTTTGCCAAAAAGGGAAAAATAAATAAATAAAATCAAGTAACCATTAATATGCAAGAACGGCAAAATCAAATTCCTCCTCCAAAGTGAAAGAACAATTAATTTTCCCAATGTCAAATGTTTTTTTTTTTTGACGGTTTTGGTTTCGTCTTGGTCATATATTTGGATACCAGACATTGGCACTGAACAAAGGCAAGCCCAGCCTTTCACATATCATCCACTCTTTATGCAAAATTAATGCATGCACCCCCATGACAGCATGATTTAATTTCCTCCTTTCATTTTCTGTCGCCCGTTGCCATGGACACCAGCGGAGGGCTGTTGTGATATTAGCTGCTACAATATGGACAAGTGCAGCTCTCTCCATGAAGCAAACAGCTACTAAGTCACATGACCTCATCAAATCTCCATTCTGCTTGCAGGCTGGCTGGCACTGTGCCATGATCAAGAGATCTAATGTATTCATAGCTTACTTACAATTTCATGATGAAACACCGTTGACGATTTATGTCAGACATACCATTGGAAGTGTTATATCGACAAAGCAAAATATTTGGAAATGACTGAAAAATGCATTTGAGAGAAACGCATAGGATAGCAGGATGCTATTGGCTTGTGGTCCTCAAAAGGCGATTGCTCTAGACAGAATGGCGTCATAGTGTTCACTGTGTTGCCACCCAGATCATGTTGCCCGCAATGACCAATTGTGTGTGTTTATGCATGTGTGTGTATGGAAGCATATTAGTCTGCCTTGTCTGCCAGCGGAGTAATGTATGCCTGTGAATCCAAGTGTGGAGATCAAAATGTCTCAGGTTGGCATCGGACACCCTTCCCCCATCAGCTCCACACACACACACACACACACACACACACACACACACACACACACACACACACACACACACACACACACACACACACACACACACACACACACACACACACACACACACACACCCATCCTATCTCTCTCTAATTGGGCTCTGTCTAGATTCCTCAGCTTAATATTGCATCCTATTTGCCTCTTGTATTCAGGGCAACTTGAGCTGTACAATACCACACTACAATACAGACTTTAAGTTTTAGTTTCAAAACTGGCTAAACTAGTTTAAATAGTCACAAAAGCACAATTCGCCCATTGGTAAATCCATTGTTTGTTTTTTTAGGTGCACAAGAATGTTGTAAAATAATAATGTATATATATATATATACATAATGTAGAGAATATATAGTGTTGCACAGAAGAAAGATTGTCATACAGGTTTGGAAGTTTTCATTTTGATGAACTAACCTTTAAGCATTTTAAGGCCTGTTTTCACAGACATGGCTTAGATTAATCCAGGATTAGGCCTTAGTTCAATTAGGATATTTAAATAGCTTTTTTAAACGTGCCTTAGGAAAACAAATCTTGAGACAAAAAAATGACACTGGCGTATTTCAAGATATGTCAGTATACGTTGTTTTCAGTTAAGACATGCATTTTATTCTGGGACTATAGTCTTAAGCCTTGTCTGTGAAACCGGGGGTTTGAGTTCAATTATTTTTCCTCACTACTGCAGTGGCTGAGGAAAATATATAGGCTAAGTGGACACTCCTTGTACCTCTGAATCTAAATTCTGGCCACTCTCATTCTGACACACTTCTCAATAGCAGTGTGCCCTGTCAATATAGCTGGAGGTGAATAGATAATCAGACAGCAATCAGAAATTGAGATCTGCCATTCAAAGGCTATCTCTGTGTGGACGAGGAAGAGGACGGGCAGCCTGAGAGTGCGAGCATTCATGTGAAAATCCAATCCTTCACAGTACACAGCCCCCGCAAAGCCTGCAGAATGACCCTTTTATCAAAGTGCCATGTCCGTAGCTCTCCAAATAGCCAGTGCGCTCTCAAGGTATAGATGCGTGTACAAACCTGGCTGAGTAATGTATGACCTGTCTTCACAATGTTCTGGGCTTCTGACCCAGCCGTGTGTGTTGTGAGAGTGTGTCTGTATGTTGTCCCTGGAATTTAAAAAAAAAATGTCTTTCTTATGTTTGGTATACTGCGTAATAAATGTTTTATTTGCATGGCTTTGACATGTGAAAATGTTATTTTCCTGACAGCCTTGAGAGTGTTGAAAGTGTCTCAAAACAAACTATGTGAAATGACAGCGTTTTCATCCTAGGGCAAGAAGGGTTTACTGACACTGAGAGATGAAAATATGCCATTTAAAAATACAATTTTCTACACAAATTGCTGAAAGTTGTTTCTGGAATAAATGTGGGCCAAAAGCAACCGTATGTTAATGTTAAGGTGTTATAAATGTATTGATATGACTAGATGATTTTTAAGTTTTTAGAAGGTTCTGATTTGAAAAACTATGATAATTACACTGTACTATAATCAAATTGCAAATTGCCCCCTTGTGGTAATGTGGTAAAATATTTTGAATAACTTGCGGTACAATATTCATAATCTCATAACAATGCTGATTTTTTTGCCTTGGAAATCTGAATTTGTTACACCTTCCTTATTCTATTTTTCCCTCGAGATGCCTGTTAATGTTATAATTATAATAATAATAATAATAATAATAATAATAATAAAGACTATTGGAGTACAAAAGTAAATAAAGTAGAATAAAAAAAAAGATAACCTTTACATTTCATTGTTTCAATATTCCACCTCAAGATGGCGCAATGACCTCATTGTTTGACTGGGTAAAGTCCCTTAAAAATTGTCCAGATGTGATTTTATGGCATTTCTAAAATGCTCTCCATAGCATGCTTTGCAACATCTTGGAAACTACATACAAAATAAAGCAACACTAAGAGAGTTTATTTAGCTTTCTCTGGCTTGATTAATGTGCTTCTAACTACATGAGCGAGAATGGAGCTCAAATTGTAAGCTAACAGTGGAAGTTTAGAACGGTGGTGATTACAAGTGGCTGCTGATTAAGCTATTGGCCTTTATGGGCTACTCGTCTGTCTTTCTTTATTCATTGCATTCGCCCCTTTCTCTCCTTGAAAGAGACCAAATGGATCCCAGCAGGTGAAAGTAAAGAAACGTGAAAAGACGCCCCTTTTTGGTTCTGCTTTCACACCAACACAATACCCCGTCCCACCTCTTTCTGTCCGGGTTTCCTACCTGATTAAACCTCTTCCTATGAACCCATTGATAGATGGTGCAAAACCTAAATCAACAAAAGCTGTATGAGCCCCTCTTAAAATTTCAAACCCTTTTAACAGTACGCTTCAATTAGCTTTTGTTTCTTGTGTATAGTGAGCATGGGAGAGAGAGAAAGAGAGAGTTAGAGAAAGAGAAGCAGAAAGAAAAAGATGTCTATTATATGCATTAATGTGATAGTTTACTTGCAGATTAATACTACAATTTAGAACTCTTTTTATTAGTTTATGTCTGTTTCTCTGTATGCTTGCTTTTTCTTTTCTATTTGTTTTATTAAACAGCACAAAAAGCAGAAATGTTCACATTGATTTTCTTTTTTTAATTGGTCAAGAATAGAAGTTTAATTTGTTTTGGACTCTCATTTTCTGTCTTTTAATTTCTGGTGCCATTATCAGTGTGTTAGCAGGCCTCCTTTTTGTCATTTAAATGAGTAAAACTTCAATAAGATTTTTTTTTTTTTTGGCCTCATCCTCACGCAGTGTTTGGTGTTGGTGAGTGACATGGGAACCCATAATTGACCGAGTGTAAAAGAGGAAAATGAAAATGTATGGCGTATGGCATCATAATACATAGATGCCATGCCTCTGTTCTTCAGGAGTGACATCCTGCATCCATGACAATTATACACATACACACACACATACACATACACACTGAAGCTTTGATCAGCACTCTGTCATACTGTTTGCCTCTGGATCACCTTTCCTTTGGATTTTCACCTCTTTATATCAGTAAATATAGTATTTTTATTATACTGTATGTTTGATGGCAGATTTAAAATTGTGTACCCCCATTAAAAACACCTGGGCATCTTAAGGGCTTTAGTAAATAATAGAAAACTATCCCAACTGATATTTAAAAAAGATTATGTGTGGATGGCAAATTACATGGTATAGCCTCAGTGACCAGAGTGAAAATTAAAATAAAAAAAGCAGCAATGCATTTATTAATACGGTATTTAATCAGTTTTTTTTTTTTTTTACGTGAATTTAACATTTACAGTTCAATGTTCATTTTTAATTGGGGAACTGTTAATGTGAAGCAGTGGAAACATTCCATAGAAATAAAATTGGTCAACTCAAGCTCCATTCAATGATGAATTTATTTATTAATAACCATGGATTAATATATTTATTAATAACCAATACATATGATATATTGTGAATATAATGTATATATTATTTATGAGTTGTCATAAAATTGTTTATATTGTGACACCCATAAATAATATAGCTTACAATAGCAAAAATCTTTTTTGGCCATTTTAGGTGTAATTTTTCTCCTTAATCTTAATTCTGGCTAAATACATTTTCGAAGACTAGAAAGCAAATGTATTTTAGATGAATAGTGAACCTAAAAGGGAAAATTCATCGATTAATCCTCATGCTGTTCAAGTGACTTCCAGTGTGTTAACAACATTCACAGTAAGTCTTGTAAGGTCATACATACAATATGTGTTGGAGACCACAATTTGAGTCATTATTCTCTGAAATTCTTCTTTCCCCGTAGCTCTTAAATCTCATTTGCATATTCAAATATTTCATTCATATTCAGATATGGCGCAGACAGCCCCTGGTCCCCTCCACTTTCATAGTATAGCAAAGAGCATCATGATCATTCAGCTTTAACAGCACCTCTTGTGCTTTACATAAAATAAATTCTGGTTTGGAACAACGTGAGAGTAAGTACATTATATAATTGTCAATATTTGTATTAATGATCCTTTAAATATAACATGTAGTAAAGAAAACTGCAATGCAATATGCACTCTATCATGTGCAGTTCTCTGATATTTTACAGCATAATGTAAGTGAATCTAATATTTAGTTATAGACAGCAGCTTTGTGTAATTTACCTTTTTTTATACTGATGATCTGATTGACAAACCCGTGGAAAAGAATTGATGGGCAATGTCAGTTGCTATAACAGTGGGGTGAGGGGTGAGGTTGGCACACCCACAACCCTGTGGTCACCTCCAGGCATGATATCACACACTGACAGGCAGGCGTGATGCCACGGTACTTCACACAAACATAGCCACATTGACAGCCGACTGACCCAGGCTGACAGCGCCAGGAAGAAAAAGTGGGGGAAGGCAGAAGTTCTCCGTTTGTCCGTCACGGTGTGAGCGTGTTGGGGAGTCAACAACGTTTTTCTTACAGAGGCTCCCAAACCCTCCGCATCAGAACACGTTCACACCCAAACATCCGTGACCTTACCGGACACGGGTCACTGTACATTAGCACTCGAGATGGCTGCAGTGGTTTTGATAGGCTAAATAGAGTATGTCCGTGTCATTACTGAAGGGTTGAGCTGCAAGACTTGTAGACAGAGGATAGGATCTAACTTGATTTAGTTCAGTTAATATAGCCAGACTATAATGGATGTGGCTCTGTGCCATCTGAGCATCTTTTTGATCATTAAGCATGATAGATGCATTAGCTATATGTCAAAGGTTTAGTCACAAAAGACTGAACCAGAGCTTGTTATGCGTTGTATCTGTCTTCGTTATAATAACATGCTGTGGCCTTTGCTGTTAACAGTTAGTTCATGAGTTCACCAGTCAATAGAGGCTTTCAATTATGCTAATATAGAACCATACTATATAGGCCTACTGCCCATGGCTCTTTTATCAAAAAAAGTCTTTTGAAGTCAAAGACCGCAAAGGTAAAAATGTGCAGGAACTCATGAGCATACAGTTGCAATGAACTTACATCACTGATCATACAGAGGTCTTTTATTTTGATTTGAGACAGCTAGACCATCATCTGTTTTCATCCAGCATTTATGTGGGAAGGGAAGTGGAGAAACTGCATTGTCTTTATGTTTACGAGCGAGAGAGGTATACTCTATGATTCCCCTTGAAGTTTTGAGAGACTCCAGTCAAGATGCAGGCCTCTGAAGTTGATAACCCCAGCATCATCTGACAAGGAGATGAGAATGACTGAGTCCTACTGAAATCCCTCCTCATTAAAGAGCAACCTCTCAGCTCTTCTGTAAGGAAGTTGACCTCTATGGTTAAAAAAAAAAAAAAAAAAGGTGGGGGTACAGGTGAAGTAAAAAACAAACATCAACACAATGTATGATTCCCCACTATAAGGCTAAACAACTCTAGCATGCTATATTCGTTTAAAGAAGGGTGAAGAAAACAGTGTAGATAGAGTCACACAGAACATAAAAAATAGTGTCTTTTTCCGTTGCTTTGTCCACCTCCAGATGTCCTCTATGTTGGTGTATATTTGGCCTTTTATGTCCAATCTCTTGGTCTTTGGCACCAGGTGGTTCCAATGCCATGTACAAAGTCCTTAGTTTCTGGTAAGAATTATCAAAGGACTGATAGTTTATCCCCTTCATGCTGAGATGATGACAATACTGACCCTGTGCTGGAACCAAGAGTAACCAGGTAGAGCCTCATCTTGTGTAGGCACCAGATTGAGCCTCTTTAGGTCCCTCAAGCCCATTGAAGCAGGTTGCTGACTGTCTGTATGTGATGAGAGGTTTTTGAGGGCATGGAGCCTTGCTGACAGGCATGAAAGGGCCAATGATCACCTGTCACCCACCTCATCACATCAAAGTCCCAAGTAGAAGCTCCTTGTGTGAGGAATCTGCTCATGAATATACTGGGCAATCTGATCCCTCTTATTAGTGAGATAGAGTTTTTGTGGGTTGTGTGTTGAGCACGGATGGCACATGAAAAAGTACCACACCTCTTGAAGTATGTGTGCTTTCACCAGGAATATTTTTAAGTCTTTTTAATGGTATCATCATCTTCTTATTAGTGGTAAAACCCCTGAGTGCCGAAGTGAAAGGGGCTTGTGGTGTCCCCCCCGAGCCCTTGCTTTTACCCCTTAATCCGCTGGCTAATAAGTTCATAGCCAGTCCATATGCTCTGGTGCTGTTCAGGAGGGGGAGGTGTTGCCCCATGCTACTTACACCGAGCGGACCCATTTCTCAGGTACCTCTCCTGCTGACCGACCTTTTGTTCTATCGGATCAGTCCACTCCACGGCCAGAATAGTCTGAATTGATTAGCCCTGCACCGTATAATTGCCAGCAAATCCCACTGAATCGTTTCCCATCCATTTGAAAAGGACAATGTTCGTTCTTTTTCTCCCCAGCTTTTCTCTGCGCCCCTCCCCCATTACCCTCCTTTTCATGCCACTTGGTTTGTATCCTGCCCCACACCCCAAGCCACCTCCTCGAGGTAAGGCGAGAAGGGGGGAGGGGCCGGAGGAGAAAGCGCTCCTATTCCGGACGAGCCCCCTACCCGAGCACTGGCAAAGGATGAAAGCGGGCGGCGGGTGAACGTGTTCTAATCCGTCACCCTGGAGTGTGAGTGGCGGGCTGATCGGAGTCCTTACCTGCCGGTGCACAGTCAGGGTTGGGAGGACAGTGGGAAGAATCCAGGGAAGGGGGAAGAGCTGGGGTATAGTGTGAAAAGAAACTGTGGGGATATGCACGGGATTATTCAGAGGCCTAGGCGCCAGCGTCAACTGCTCCTGCAGCTCTACTTATTCAGTCGAGAGGCCCAAAATCTCGGGTCGGGGCAAAAGTCCAACAGTCTTACTGAGAATATTGTTATATTGGAGTAGACCTGGAGGGCCGATAAAGTGTGCCATGTCTGGAACAAAGACTATTTTAACATGTTTTACTTTGAGATGGTCCTTTCTGCACCCAACACATAGCTACAATTCAGGTCTATCTCTCTCTCTCTCTACAATGTTTGTGACCATTCCACACTGTAATTTAATAGTCCATAATTCATTTTAATAATCATAAGTTCAATATGTTCAATAAGTATCAATATGATTCCATATTTGAATACCTTGTATTATTAAAAAATATCATAATTCTCTTCTTCTTCTTCATATTCTATGTTTCAGTCAACGGGGCAGGTCCTTTGGGAAAAGGTCATAGGCTTTGGTTGTTAAGGGCTGTGACCCTTTCCAATTTTGACCAGGCCTGTGTTTAAGCTCCTAGATAGAAGGCCCTCATGGGGTTTTAAGAAACACATGGCCTATTGTCTGCTCTGAGAGCTGACCACAAACAAATTGTGTATGTTCTTACAACATGACCCTAGTGGGCACATGCTAGGGATGTCTGACTAATGAGATGGTCACACCACTTGGAAGAGTGAGGACACTAGAGATTGAAAAACCCTTTCACCAGTTTTACTGTTGAAAAATTTTCTTTTTACAAAAATGATAAAATTCAAGAGTTTGGATATTGTAACCCTGGAAATGTAGTGTAGCTTATAATATCAAACTGGGACTACATATTGATTGGTAGGTGTGTTAATGTATTTCGTTTTTGAACATACTCAACGATAAGAAAGCTATAATGATTGGTATCGGTAAAGTATCAATATCAATGAGCTGAAAAGTGGTTTTCCTCTGTGGCATTCACTTCTGTCCAAGTTCATCCATATGGTGGGTCATATCCTTCCCAAAGGGAGTCTGTGACATTGACAAGATCTCTGGTTAAAGGTCATATTGGTAGTGACCACTGAAGTGGTTGATGATGAACTGGTCAAACCCCTAATTCTCAATACCCCTCCCTTTTCACCCAAAATGAGTCATTTTACCAGCTTATCTATTGACTCAGGTTCCTGTGGAGGGCAGGGCAAGTAGAATGGTTGACATCCCATAGGTCAGAGGTTAAATGACAAGGACTGTTAACAGGGAAAACAGTACAATTCATGATCATCATAAAAGCTGACTTGTATCTATAAGATGGTGAAGGGCCTCAAAACAAGAAATGTGTTTAATGAACTTTGTGAAATAATTGAACAAAGCACAATAGTTTGCTTGTATTCAACAGTTTGTCTAAAAAGCCCTATCAATTCTGGAATAGTAGTCCCTCATTAATAATATCAATATGTTTAAATATAATATTTAACCTTGGTTTAGCCAGTCTCTGCTGACCATCTCAGAGGGGGGTCTCCTGGGACACTTCCCTGCTTTGCAGGGTCACCGCCAGATAGTCATCACACATTTTTCCCATGTTCCCTATTGTCCCTCAAAGACAGGCTCTTCTAGTGTTTGACCCAGTGAGGGTTAGTGCTGGGTGGATGACAGAACTGGGGTGTGAGCCTGTCTTGCTGCTTAAGTTTTTGAATGGCTCCCTGGGAAACTGCTTAACTGGGAGTGGTGGAGTTTCCCGGGACAGCATGTGGTTATTTTCCAGCTTGCTGCCCCTTTTAAGGCCTTCGGTGCACAGGGTCTGTAATCAGAGCATTGAGGAGGGGAGTCTCTTTGACTGAGCATGTGTATGGAAGATGGAGAGAGAGAGAAAACAAAAACATGAAGGAAGAAAAAGCATGGCCTGATGGGAAAGTAGGGTGAAACTGTTGGAGAAGCAAGATGAGATGCTGTGGGGATGTCATTGCTGCATGGTTGGGTAGCACCAGCGCATATTTGAACAACCAATAATGAGGGGAGAGAGACACACAGTAAACTACTGGAAACATCTGGAACAATAGAATGAAATGTGAACCTATCTGATCGGATAAATAAAAGAACAAATCTATACTTAAAAGTTAGTCTATCAAAGATAGCTTCCACTTCAGTATCAGTGTAATTTACAACATACATACTCAAAGTAAATATGAAAATTCGCCTGTAAATCTAAGGCAACACAAAACAGCTAAATAATAATAAGAAGAAGTGTATTGGTTATTTATTTGTCTCTCAGTTAAACAGTTCAACACTCAAGATTTTGTTTCTTTATATCACATTTCAGCTAAAATGGGATTCTTATTTGAAAAACAAGTTTCAATATATGTGTAACTGCCCTGAATAAATTCATACTGTTCTGCATTTGTTTTGCTCATCTCACAGCCGCCTCTGTCCAGTAATTGATTCCTTCACTGTCAGCCATTTTCTCACTCACGTCATCCTCCCCTTCCCCATTCCATCCTTTCCATGGGCAGCTAAAGGAGGCAGATTTATCTGCATCACCCTGCCATGATGACAGAGTAAATATTCATACAGACGGCCAAGGTTCCCACACCATTACTGGGGCGTTCACTGTTGGCCCTGCTGGTACAATGCTTAAAGGGATTGTTCGAAAGAATGAATGGAGCCAAAATACTGATGGGCACAAACAAAAGTTTTAATGTTATTAGCTAAACGCGGATTCTGACCAATGGGATAAATAGCGAGAGAGAGAGAGAGAGAGAGAGAGAGAGAGAGAGAGAGAGAGAGAGAGAGAGAGAGAGAGAGAGAGAGAGAGAGAGAGAGAGAGAGAGAGAGAGACATGGTTTTAGTGCTGCTGCAAGGCTATAGTTTAACATTGCTGTTTGCAATACACAGACACACACGCACATTATATAGGCAATTTAGTGGTAATATGTTTTAACATCATGAAATGAAAATCCACCTGATCTATTTTCTAAATACATGTCATAGATCTTATTGTGAATGATTTGTCCATGTAGCATATGTTTTTTTTTTTTTTTTTTTATTGCCCTCATATTTTTTATCAAAATGTCATTCCTGGATCTTTCGGTGGACATTACAGACTTCTCTCTAGTGTCGTATGCAGGATTTCTCCAATCATTTAGTCCTACATTTGTTCTTTTTTGATCATCTGTTCAACTGATCAACTCAACTGATTAAAAAAAGATCTGTCACAACTTTAACAGTCCCTGTTAACAAGCATACAAATAAATAATGGTGGTCTCGAGTGCACTAAAAGATCTACAACTTGTGTTACTTTGTGTGTTGAATCCATTTAGCTCTAAAGATAGCTATACATTTAATTGGTGACCTGTGATATATTTATTTGTTTAGATGTCCTGAGGGGTTATCTACATGTTGTTTATGAGGTGAATCTGTGTGTAAGTGTGTGTGTGGGTTGTGCTATTGCTTTGTGTCACGCTGGGAGCCCCTCCTGAGAGGCACTGCAGAACACTGAGGTGGATGCAGCTGCAATGGCTTTCATCTCCTCAGGCACTCGGTGGGGAATCACAGTATTTATGAGTCTATACGTGTGTGTGTGTGTGAGAGAGAGAGAGAGAGAGAGAGCAGTGAGAATGCAGCGTCTGTCATTTGAAGCTAATTAAGGGTGGCAAAAATATTGAATTTCTGTGTCTCAGACCTCACATCTGGGATTGTAACACTGGTAATTCAATATATCGGTATCAGTTAGGAGAAAAGTGAAAACTCTTTCAGTGTATTTGTACTTTAATCAAAAGAAAGTCGGTTCAGTTGTTCACATGCCTTTTTGGAGAGCGTGTCTGTAAGTTTCCATAGGAACAAAGCTATGAGAAATCATTCAATGGGACTGGATTCTGCTGACGGCGTCCACAAGAGTGTGTCTGAGTCGATCATCCACTGCGACTCCCTTCTGGCATACGTGTGTGGGGAAAACGTGCTTGAACGCGGCCACATGTGAATCTCAGAGGTTGCCCACGGCTACAGCGCGGGCAGCTAATCCGCAGTACACCTTTTGCTTGCTTAGACGCCGCTTACAGTTGGGCAGAACGTTTCAGCCCCCGCAGTGTGCCGCAAGGCATGAAGTGATACATGCAGTGAAAAGCGTTCCGCTTCTGGTCTCTAGTTCTTTTCTTCTGCTTTGATTTCACTCATCCCTAAATCAGTGACAGGACACTAAAGGCCTCATTTACTGTAGATTTACCTTTGACTTACAGGTAACATCTCTTTCATATATAGGGCACTGATCAGGTCTGGTGTGTAAGAATAGGTTTAGTCTTGATCTGGGGTCTGTCATATCCAGTGTATATCTGGTTTCTTTTGTTTATACTCTTTCTCTCCATCAGGAAATATCAGCTTTTGTCTGGTATTCAAAGACAACAAAGTTTGTCTATGTTAACTCTTATACCAGCCAAGAGGCAAATGCAGGGGAAGAGCAGAAGACAGCAGACAAAGTGATAAAAAGTAACAACCAGAGTTTATATACAGTATATACATTTGTTTATTTGTCAAAGCTCAGTCTAAGTTTGTCTGGGCAGAAACAAAGTCGACAAATGTTCTTATGATGGTATCTGAGGACCTTATGACTTTAATTGGAGACAATTCGTCACCTCTAACTTGTGAGGATAGCAATAGTTATTCTGGCAGTTAAAGAGTATCCTTTAGACAAGATTATGCAACTATAGTAAAACATAGCAAAAACAATATAAGAGTAAAAGTAATTAATGTATACTACCATTTTTTACATTTATAATGTTACATAAGACTTTTTTTTTTTTTACACATTTTTCAGATAAATGCTGTTCTTTAAAACTTTCTATTCATCAGAGTCTGGAGGAAGGCGAATGAAGCATGTTGAAAAGAACATTCTGCCTACAGTTAAGCATGGTGGTATATATATATATATATATATATATATATATATATATATATATATATATATGCACTTTCATTGTATGGAAAAGAGCAGCCATGGTATTTTAATACTTTCTAGGGGAATAAGTCATTTGAGATTTTAGCAAGTTTTGAGGATGGGTAGATGACGACAATTTCATCTAGCTCGACTGAACAGATTTTGATGTGGATGCATGATTAATGCCAAAATATTTTACAGAAACACGTTTTTGAACCTTGCACAATCATTTTAATTTAATAAAAAAAAATAAAAAAATGTTTTTGGAAGTCAACTTCAAAAATCTGAAAAGGCTTTTGAAAGGTTTACAGAAACTAATGTCTTAAAATAATTATACCCTCTTGCTATTCCTATAACATTACTACTGCTAATGATAACAAAATATCTTCACTTAAAAAATTAGCTAAATAATCAACATATAATATTGAAAAAGCACCTAGTGTGCTCCTTAATCCCTTTTAGCATTATTTTAAACAATTACCATTAACAGAAGTGCCCTTTTTTATTTGGCCAGCATACCTCAAATATACAAATGTGGAGACACTTTCTACTTTCCTTTTTCTAGAGAGCTTTTGTCCTCAAGTGAGGCATAAATGACAGTCCAATGTGTCTGTGGCACAAGGCAGTAATGATTGCATGAAATTATAGAGGCCTCAGCAGGCCTTCCCCTCCCTCTCTCTCAGGTAGCTGGATCAGCTCTCACCCCTGCCTTCCTTTCTCTCTCTCTTCTCACAGCTATTCAAAGGGAATGTATAAATGAATATGAGATGGAGCGGGCGTCTTTCAAGGGCCAGAGCTAATGAGACGTTTTACCTTGAAATCAGAGCAAGACAGGAGAAGACCCTGTTGAGCTGAGCTTGCAAAGGGGATCACAATTGGGTCTGGATCCTTCAACGAGAAAGAGAGAGAGAGAGAGAGAGAGAGAGAGAGAGATAGGTGTGATCCATTCCAGACAGGAATAATGCTCTCAAACCAGAGTGGATTATGACAGGAGGACATTTTCAAGCGACAAAGTGACCTCACAAAAGACGCTGGCTTGTTCCACGCTAACGTTGACCTGCTTTCTTTTGTTGCTTTTGTCCTGGGCGACACCTGTACGTCACAGTTAAATCTGTAAGGCTTGGCTTTCAGGTGAAAGCAACAATTACTCTCACTTGAAGAGGCACAAACTAGAACGGGGTTGGATGGAGGTGATGAGAAGGAAGCGAACAGGTACTCTTGACAGTTAGCAGTGCCAGCATGGATCAGAGAGCTATGTTATATGAGGCCAGGGATAAAAGGGGACAGGAGATTTGTGTTCTGAGGGGTCCTCTTTTTAATCAGGGGCCCATGAGATTGTTGCAGAGCAGGCTACTAACCAGTGTCATGCAAATAAAAGAGAATAAAAGTGTGAATGGAGGGTGCAGCTAGTTATCTACACTCTAATTAATGTGGTACCAGAAGCAAGATGTTTATTTGCGTAGCATTGAGAAGAAGGGAGGTGGGAACGCTGAAGTGTGGGGGAAGGGTAAAGAGGTGCAGCCTAATGCCGTCCATCTTTTGTGCAATTGTATATGTGTGAACAAAGCCGTACATCCAATCTACATTGCGCACATGCTAATCACCGCATTTGATAATGAAAGTCATTTTGAGCCATGGCATATTTTTGTTTGAAAGATGATGGGGAAGGTTATTAATTCTTCTTAAAATAGCATGGCTAGTAATGGTGGTAATTAGCAGCAGCTATGCTTCTATGGGGATTTCATATCATTTTATTCAGGGACAAAACATGCATTTTTATGATTTCAATAATGGTACAGCTCACCAAGATCTCAATCATAGAAAAAAGGACATAAAAATACATCAGTACTCATACACCCAAAAATTACCTCGCCCCTTTTCAACAGTTTTGTAAGGAGCTCGACCCCGTGACCTTCGATGTCTGCCGTAGTCCTCATCCCCGCTTTCCCACAGACAATCCTGCAAACGAACCCATGTCAAGAGGCTCAGCATATGGCCCTGGGCCGTGCCTATTGTCTGGAGTGGCGGGGCAGGATGGGCCGCCATTATTGTCACCATTGTAAGATAGGCAGTGTGTCTGGAGAAGCAGACAGGCGGCAGTGTGAACTGATCCCAACAACTATCTGTGTGCCCTTTCCCACCAATCCAAAATCACATATCAGACATCGGCTTCACAAATGCTTCCTTGCCTGGTCATTGTTAAAGCTACAATATAATAAATATGTAACAAATGTAATAACATATCCAAAAATCACTTGCACAGTGTGATATATTTCCTGCAGTTGTGTACTTACATAAATATGCCTTTTTATTAAATATGGGAGTTTAAAGCAGTGTTGCGGACATTAATTTTTTTTTCATTTTTTTCACTTACAATATCCCAAAAGTTCCTGAAGATTTTTAATTTCAGAGAAATTCCAATTTTAAATAATGGCTCGTTCCTGTACACTTGTCGCCTGTCAATGACGTTATATCCGCGTTATCCCTGGTTTCCGCTCGTACTGCCATAGTAACCATGGCGACAGACGTGGACAACTGTATAACGTCTAGCGGCACGCTCACGCTGTTGTTGTTTCGTTCAAACATTACGGACCATCACAAGCAGACTTTGGGACAAAAGGAGAACTAAAACGAGGATCAATATCAGTGTGGCGTTTTCGAGATGCCGAGAGCTCCACGTCCGCGACTAACTTCGACTTGACAGAGACGCCGCTCTTGCATTTACTTTATTAGACAGGTGAGCAAATGTTCATAAAACTAATCAATGTTATTTAGCTCAACATGATGAAATGTTAGAATATGAACAGTATGTTATTCTAATGTTGATCTAGCAAACTGCTAGTCTCATACGGATAAACTAGCACATAGAATAACATTATAACTTTCAACACACTCAAATGCAGTTTAGTGTGATATGACCAAGTGAAATAGCGCTGTGTTACCTCACAAGTTTCATTCGTCTAATAAACTGACCTGTGTGAGTAGTTATTCAGCTCTTGCGGGTAAGTCAGTTCGGTAGAATGAAATGTCCTTATTCCTTTATATCCGCGGGACTCGGTGTGGCGCTGATGTCTGTCTCTCATTAGCAATCGCGACCTGCTTCATACCACAGTCATGTTAAAAACATCAATGTATTCACTCATCCATAAACATTATTACATCCTCAAGTTCCATAATTCCGCTTATGCGTCATCAACCGACACCTTTGTTATTGTAAGAGGTTAGCGACCCCTAGCGCGAAAAAAAAAATACATATTGTAGCTTTAATGTCAAGGCCCAAATTTTGGGGCAGAACTCCTAAAATCATTATGTTAACCGAGACCCTGTCAAGTACTTTGATTTGCATACTTTGAAGCAGAACCTGATTTCACCAATTACAACATGTTCCTGGATCAACATCTTTGTTGATCCTGGAACATCATTCCAATCAGCCAATCGGATTTGAGGGACATGTCAAGTTTAGGCTCACAACCATGGTTAGGTGCTTCTGTTATTCACCTGTAATTTCCCTCTGGCTTTAGGGATAACTTATAGGTAAGGTTAGGTTTAGGAGAAGGGATATGGCTAGGACAAAAATGTAAAAATTTTGTCCTAACTATATTAATAAACTATGTTGATCCAGGAACGTCTCTAACTCGGCAAAATCAGGACGTGCTGCTATTATTGAGGTTTGTTAAATTGAGGTTTGTTAAACGTCTCTGTCAAGTGTATTGTATCCGAAATGGCCAAACATATCACATCAGAGTGAGTAGTTTAAATGATTTGCTGTCCACACAGACTGTTTAAACTAACTATATATGTCAATCTATTTCATGAATATGGTTGCTGAATATTGAAAATATTTGTTTAGTGGTACTGCAGAACAGATATTTTCCACAGTTCTCGTACCATCTACTTGTGCCGTCCTATAAACCACCTACAACTACTGTGTGTTTTCCTAAACTGTAAACTGACAGAAAAATAAATGAATCGCACACCACCGGCAGATGATGAGGTATCTAAAGCATTTGGTTAAAACGAGTTTCTGTCATTCCTGGAGCTTGATCTAAAATTCTCATTCATCACCTTTTTTAGGACAGGAATGTGCCGATGGCGGAACATATTCTTGTTTGATTTGTTGAAACTGACACTCACTATAATTTTGATATAAAGACATAACAATTATGAAATTAATTTATTTTCCATATTGAAATTGTTTCCAGCGGCACTCCCTTATAATGGCAAAGCTTTGTTGAATCATTAGGATAGATACATTTTAAAGTCGCAGAGTACTTGAATGTAAATAAGAAATGTACTAATCAGTTCATGTTAGTTAATGCATTAACTACTGTTAATTAATGGGACCTTACTGTAAAGTGTTACCGCTTTATTTTATAGGTTTTTTTTTTTTATAATAAATAATATTTGATTTTTCCTCTGGCCTGTCCTTCGTTTTTCAAGCTTTAGCAGTGTCCATAGATCACTTCTGCACCCTATTTACGCCTTATTTAATATTCTTATTGGGACACCGAAAAAAATCCTGCATTTAGAGGAAAAGCCCCACCTTGCACATACCATCTTAATTAAATTGTTGCTAGGTAACAGAGGCAATATGTTGGTAAATGGACAGGGTTTCTCAAAGTGAGCAGAGGCCGTTTACACAATGGCGACACATCGCCTCTCTGCCGCACTTGAAATATGTCCATTGCAAACTTGCAGACTATCCCTTATTTCTCTTGTCTTTCAGGCCAGCAAACAGCGGACACAATATGAGTTCCACACCTCCAGTGGTGACCTATGGGGAGTCAGCTCCTATGGCCTTTTGGGATACTATAGGCAGAACATGCCTCCAGCCACTGCCTGGCAACAATTCCCCAATGACAAATACTACTGTATAGGATCATCACTATGGCCACACATATACCAACACCAGCACATGAGAAGGGCAGGAAAGTTGTCAAGACTGTGATTGTGGCGATAAATATGTCTGAATCAACTTCCCGAAGCAAGAAAAAAGTAAAGTTTTTCTTTTTCTGCATAGAGACATTGTATTGATAACACATTCAACTAAGAATATCCTGTGTTTATAACAGTTCTTCACACATTATTTCTCTCTCATTAACCTCCTTAATTATAGTCACTCATTGCATTGGTGTAACAGAAATAATGCTCGCTCATCCTCAGCTAATTACCTTTTCTTTTTTATTACTAGGTTTCTATTCCAGTAGAAGAAAAAATAAATAGAGTATCTTCAGCGATGGTGCTGGTATGCTGGAATCTAAATGCTGGTGTCCCACGAGGGCTTCGGTTGACTGGCTGCTGACCTTTGCTGCCCTCGGACCACTAGCCACAGTTCAAACAAGAGGCACAAGGGACACACCAAGGACAACTATGGGCTAAAGAGGATTATAGATCGGGTCGCTTGACCGAAACTTTGTAAAAATACTGTTTTTTTTTCTTCAAATATATCAACAGACATAGAACATGTTTACTATTGTACTATTTTAGCACATTAAACAGAATGTTTGCTTTTTATTTTTTTCCTGAATGCAATATTAAAGTGACTGATGTGTTCATTATTATTGTATACAACAAAATACACTTAAATTTTTCTTTGACTTTTATGAATTTGTAGGGCAAATCAATATTGCACACTCTCAAGGTTTTAATTAAAAATGTATACTCTTTAAAGGTTCAAAAATACCTTGGATATCTCTTAGATTGTTTTGTTCAGTCCAGCAGCTCTTTCCTTACTCCCATTTTCATTCACTTTCAGTTTTGATGCTCATACCTTCAAGACAGAATTAACGATTTTTAACGAGATATAATAAATTAAAACTAAAACTAAAAATTAATGACAAGGCATACAATAAAAATAAAGCCTCTTTAGAGATCTCATTCATGTTAAGCCTGTCAGTACAAGATGCTTTCACAAGGGGGCAGTCACTTCTGTTCAAATGCCCTCTTGTGAGCGCTTCTGAGTTCAAGTCATTAAGCAGTGTATTTAATTGCATGATTGCACTATACAAATACCATCCATACTCAAATAGCCTACTCCGCTATATAAATAACAACAACAAATACGATATATCATGTGGTAGCTATCTCATTCCCTCGTCCCTCTTCTTAAAACATGTAAAACAATGCATCTGCAACTAACGTGTTCACGCATGTTAACTTACTGTTCCAGTGAGTATTTGCATTATGGGAAATCAAGTAGTCTTAGAAAACAGCTCTAAATAACAACAAATATGATCATGTGGTTGCTCCCCTAGTCCCTCTTCTTAAAACATGCATCCACAAATAGCCTATGTCTGTTCTGCAACTAACGTTCACGCATGTGAACTTACTGTTCCAGTGTGTATGCATTATGGGAAATTAAGTAGTCTTTGAAAACAGCTCTCTGTGGAAAACCAAAGCGCCCAGGGTTCGTTATCTTTCTCAAGCGTTCTTCCTTTCAGTCTATTCATTTCTGGACAAAAAGAACAAGGTTAGGTCACCCATTATTACAAGTTCTCATTATTTATTTTTCTGCACTCAACTGAGCTAACACAATAATGAAACTCTCATTATTTATCACAGACAGTGGATCGGTCATTAAAAAGATACCTTTCGAGAAGATTCGATCGTTCGGGCACTGGGAACGAAGACCCTCAAAAGCACTGTTTGGTGGGCCTCATAAATGGTTTGTGTGAATGGAGTCTTCTTATGAAAAGAAAAGAGCCTCTTCGGCTGTTTGTTTTGGAATTTGTCTCATTGATCCAAGAGCGGCAACTAAAAGAGGAGGCCAGTATCGACAATAGCACTCAGGGCGACGTTGCTCCAGCGTCACTTGAAGGAGCACCATTCATTTTATTCACGATAACTCCGACATTAGACGATTAACAAGACTAAATTGTGTATTTGAGATTTTTGTAAATTGATTTTAAGGGGAAAATCCCCCCAAAACTGTGTAGGCTAACTATGATACCTCAACAAAATACGGAGGAAAATGATTGTGTGAAAATCAAAACAAGAATAGCCTAATGCTAATTCAAAAAATCGAGGGGAAAAAAAGAAGGTAAATCATGTTTTCTTGACAATCATTTATTAAACAAAGTGAAAAGTAATAAATAAAGACAAGTACTTAAAATGTATTAAAGACCAACAGAGCCAGGGTGGGGGTGAATTGTCTTCTCAATTTAATAAATGGATCACTTCTAAACCTCATATACTGTTATTTGGCATTAGGGTTAGAAATGTTTAAAGACATGATTAATGAAAACATCTTAAAAAGGGTGGTACGTTTTTAGTAACATTTTTAATACATTTTGGTCACTTGTTTTGATTTTTAATGGTGGGGGAAATGGGGAGAAAACCCTATAGGTGAGGTAAGACTAAAATGGCTCCGCTTATGATTACCAAAGGTTGTGAATGTTTACAGTTAAAATAAACCCCCCATTGCATCCATCAATCTTCACAGCTTGATAATCAACAACAGGAAGGAGAAAAAAAAAAGAAAAAAAAAGAAAAAACAGTTCTCAAAATTTGAGTTCAGGATTTTACTGCCATGTTATAATAAGAGTGCTGTTGATAACGGACGCACCTTCGCAATATAAATGCCACTGGAAGTCCACAACATACAACATTTATATTTTTAATTTAACTGATATTAGTTAAAAGGCAAGATTATGTCAAATTTGACTGTTTATTAGGGGCCCGAGGGTAGATTTGTTAAAATAAAATTCATCATAACTACAATCAAAAATCAGGCAGGATCAATACATTCATTGTCTGCGTACCCTCCAAAAACTCATAAATGGAGGATGAGAGTAAGACTTTACAGTAGGTTAACACTAAAAAAAGACTAACAAACAAAAAAACTAAAAATTTATTTAAAAAATACTTCAGATATGTCTCTGTGCGGTTTCATGACTGTAGTGCCAAAATGTCACAATATTAAAGTGGACATCATTAAACCCCATGTTTCTTTGTGATCAAGCCACATGTTCTGCCTTTGCATGTGTGCTTTCCGATTTCCAGCAGGAAGAACTGTACACACTCATGGGGGAATACAAGCGTACTTGGCACCTTCACATGAAAGAAATCCTGTTATCCTGTTATTTGATGCATAACAGAAAATCAATAGGCTCCATACAGAAACATGGAGCACTCTTAAAGGATGTGCTTGATGTCACTGGACCCGAAATTCAAAGTGAAACATCTGACCGGTTAAATGACGGGGAAGGGTATCAGAAGAGCGGAGGCCACTGGTTTAGACTTTTTTTTTTTTTAGTTAGCTTTTATACATGATCAAAATGCCCTTTTTAGATTTAGCAGGGGCCACCAGCAGCAGGGGTCACTGGGAGCCTGCAGGCACTGATGTTAACACACGAACCGCCACTCTCACTCACACATGCACACTTAAATTATCTCTCAGTCTCCTACAGTCAAACAAAACTCTCCTCATGAGAAGGCTGGCTTCAGTCTATCTGAAATAAATACACCTTTAATACATACTTTTCTTCTTGATAAATCCCCTCACTATACTCTCCAAGCGTTTCCTCTTCATGTATCAGCAATGAAAACCTCCCCTAGAGCAGAACCCAGTTTCTACTTTGGAGAAGTAAAACATAAAAACACTATTAAAAATCGCTGTTCTTATGAAATTCATCGATCATAATTTTCAACTAAATAATAAAATGTCAAAGACTATGAGTGATCCCTTGCTTTCAACCTTCTGGTGGCTCAAAGATGGCAGAAAGTTGCAGCCCCTTCAAAATCAGCATTATTTTGAGGTCTCCTTCAGACGCCATCCTCCATTCGATGAATATAACAGTGACTGCATTATTAACTATTGTCATTTTTTGAATTTGTTAGGCTAAAACAATGTGTCCATGGGGGAAGCACATCAGAGAAGAACCCGGCTGATATGGTTGCAGGAAAGGGGAATGTTCCAGGGCCTCATCGTGCCGCACAGTTCAGTCGAACAAGCCCTTCCTGATGCTATGCAGCCATCAGATACTGGTGGTAGAAGAGGCCGAAGAGAGAGGTGGTGAACAGGCAGGCGGCGGTCCACCATGTGAAGAAAGACAGGAGCCCTCGAAAAAGCAAGGGGGAGAAAACAGTCCTCAATCCCCCGAGAGCGACCGATAGCTGGGCCACAGTTTGAGAGGCCTGCATCTCGCCTTGCCCCACCTCAGCGGGGCTCGAGTCCTCATTTGATAGACATGGCAAACTCTCTTCAGGGTAAATCGCCCACGAGTATCCACCTGGGGGTGAAACGAGATTATGAAAAATTCAAGAAACCCCACCGAGGCAAATGAGAATGTGTTGAGAATAACCTAATGCCTCACCTAATGTCTTTAGCAGCAAAGTAGTGTGTAACAGCATCACCAGAGGTGCAACATACTGGAGTGCTATTACACACAAGTAGTAAAAGACTCGGGCGACCTGTGTGAGGAAAAACAAATTTGCAGTTAAAACATTTAGGCAAATTTCATTCAAAACAAGCAGCTTGGCTTGGAGAGGAGCTCATCAAACAGACTCGCTGAAGACTCACTGGGAGCTTAAGTACAGAGGGAGGCTGCGAGCGTATGCTTTTGGAGCAGATGTAAGACCAGACACCCCTGCGACTCTACAGCCATTTGCGAATCTCACTTATGGCTTGGAACATCAAACGGGCTCTTTTCCTCAGCTCCAGCTGTGGAGTGCTGTGGGTTTTGATCCTTGCGCTCCACTAAACTCAAATAGCCTCCTCATTTTGGAGCTTTAAGGGCAACAATGCCACGCAGTCCTTTTTCATACAGACATATTTCCACCTTTGAGGAATGTCGACACTGTAATGTAGGCCCCTAGAGTGGATGCCACAAGAGGGTCCCTGAGTGCATTTATTAACCAGTATCAGATCAAACATCACAAGAACAACCTAGTGAAGATGGGATACTTGGGATAGATGGGATATCGGGCAAAATAAAAGGATGGCTTTCCATCACAATAACTTAATTGCATATTATTAGCATTATAACACGACTGCTTATTATCTCAGCGTTTTTTAATGTCAGTAAGAAGACGACATAATAAGAACAAAAAGTGTTAAGCACCATCTTTTGAAGGTCCACAGTACTAATGCGCCCTGCTTCCTTCTTCATCTGCAAGACGCCCTTCTGGGCCAGGTTGAGGTAGGCCTGGAGATGATACCGCATCATGGCTAGTCTCAGCACACACAGAAGCAGGATCACCCACAGACGCAACGTGTCGTATGTCTTCTCAGACATTCTGAAAGCAGATGAAGAGGAGTGACACACCGAATCAGGATGAGTAGAACTTGCCCAAACCTTAGGATGTGACTTGAGCAGAGAAGAATTAACTAAGGTCGCACTGAAATAACATCTCTTTAGGTCAGCAACAAATGGCATTCACAACCCATTTTACAGCCGCAATGTGATGATTTATGAGTAAAACAAATATAGGGCAGGACTAGATTGATTGGATTGTGAAAAGTGGGCATTCCACATGAGAATAAAGCCTGAATGTGAGTTTGAGTGGATTGCCCAAGGATAATTCCCTTTCTGAAATACCATATGAGGCTGAAGGACAACTTCACCCCCAAGAGATCGACTTATCACAATAGTAATGCTTTATACCCCATCCCAAATCTTTATCCTTTATTACTCTACCATTACCTGGCAGTAAATTGCTGTGTTGTTAACTATTGGAATGGTTTTGAAAGACTGCATACAGCAGCCTAATATATATCACCTATATGCCTATTTGATCTCATGAGAAAGCTTAACTATTTTACGAGTTGGAGATTTTGTATGAATTCGTATGATTTGATTTGCATGAAAACGTACGTTTTTTTTTTTTTTTTTTTAGAAAAAAGCATGGCGGTCCACCCCTCAACCTAACCATCAGTGGGGCGTAAGCAGATAGTACAAAAACATACAAATGAGATTATACGAATTCAGCAAGATGTAAAATAGTTACTAAATGTCATAAGAGCATGTGGGCTATTTGTCAACGTAATTTCCACCCTTCATGGCATCGAACAAAGTCATTTCAGAAGCAGAACAAATTGTTAAAAAAAAACAATACTTGAATTTTCTTCTGAATAATTTGTACTGATGAATCATGCACAATAAAACCAGGAATTTGTATTAAGAATCAGGGACAATACAGATTTCATGTTGACATTAAAGTGAATTTCCTTGAGTAAACAAAGGGTCTTGATGAACTCAAAATCAAGTTTTTAATTAATCAAGAACAATTCAACAAACTAGTAATGCAAAATGTCATGTTGACAAAAAACAACACACAACACATTGTAAAATTAGGTACTCACAAAGGCACACCATCTTTCCCAAATGTGGGATTTATTATGCAATCCTTTGTTATGGGCTTCACCCATAGCAGTACCATAATTAAGGGGGCCAAGAAGTTGATATGCAGCAAAATCCTGAAGGATGGACACATAAACCATTAGACATGGCAACACACAAGAGTATCAATGGAGCAGTAAACACCAACTATCACGAAGAACCACTGCTTTAAATGTAGCATTTCACCAGCACAAGAAGCATGGAAGTAATCCAGGCCTTAAAGAGGTCTAACTGTAAGCCTCATAGTGTCATGAGAGCAGAAGAGGATTAGCTATGTGAGATGTGTAATGCCTAACTCTTCTTTTGTAAAACAGTTACCCTAAAGCCCAACGCTGGCTGAAAATGGAGAACAGGTCCATCTGTGGTAATACTGGTCTGCTAACTTGCCGAGGATATAGTCAGACACTGATGCTCCACATGAATTAACATGGGAATATTGATAGTGGCTTCAATATTTCAATACAAATTCAGGTTGACAAATCATATATATAAGGAGGATGAGATGTAATAAATTGTATATTATTTTGAAACATTTACTGTGTGATTTTGCAGTCGTTTAGCGTGAGGGCATCAAGATGCATCTGGGCCAATCGCAGGCCAGGGAAGGTGAGAAAGGCTCCAATGAGAGCGCAGAACAGTGCCAGGATCAGCTTAAAGGTCAGCTTGGATATAGGGCCCCTGTAGAGGCAGAGGAAGAGAGCAAGGCCTGTTCACCGCAGGGAAGCCCAAACCATCACATACACGGTTTAATCCTAACTTACAGAGACATGGTATACTGTATACACACACTCCCCCTGTACTGACAAAGAGGGTGGGGGACACTGGCCATAATACTCACTGGGACTCAAGGCCTTGGTTCTCCAGAAACTGCACGGCACTTTCGGAAAAATTAGCAAAGCCTATGAAAGGAGAAAAACGGGGATAGAAACAGTGTATCGACAGAAATTCTTAAATATAAATAAATGTCACAAAAAATAGTCATAGTAGGGGTGTGCAATATGCATCGCCTATGATAATATCCTCATTAATTCTGTATCGATGTGCGAGCTGACATTAAATGTGAGAATTTGACAAATGGAATGATGCATACATCTAACTAGGATATATGTATATGTATGTATATATGTACACACACAGTACCAGTCAAAAGTTTGGAAACATTACTATTTTTAATGTCTCTTATGCTCATCAAGCCTGCAGTAAAAAAAAAAACGTAATATTTTTTCAGGATTCATTGATGAGTAAAACATAAACAGCATTTATTCATAAAAACAGCATTTATTCAAAATAAAAACATTTCTAACAATATAAATCGTTACCATCACCTTTTATCAATTTAACGCATCCTTGTTGAATTAAAGTACTAATTTCTTAAAAAAAAAAAGTTATTGTTCCCAAACTTTTAAACGGTAGTGTATATTGTTACAAAAGATTTCTATTCTAAATAAATACAGTTCTTTTTAACTTTTTATTCATCAAATAATCCTGAAAAAAGTATCTCAGGTTATAAAAAAAATATTAAGCAGCACAACTGTTTCCAACATTGAGCATAAATAGCTCCCCACGTTTTAGTGAAAGTTTCTTTCATTCCAGGACTGGTTAGTGTATGATGATGTGAGTGATGAAATGGAAATATGCAAGAGAAAATTATTATTATTATTTTAAATAATGTAAAATGGTCTCACATTCAATGTTACTACATACTCTAAAAAAAGAAACCGATACACAAAACACCCAACTTGACACTACTATACCTGTCTCGAGGCCAAATTCCAGGTAGTTCTCTGTGACAATAAGGATAGCCATTGCTTTCACGAAGAAGAAAAAGGCAAAGGTGATGCAGAGGGAACGCTCACCGCCCTCTTCTAGTCTGAAGTAGTGAGCCGTGAGGGAGAAAAGGATCTTCCTGAGAAAAGCTAAAGCTAAGGAACATGGTCACAAAGGGCACTTTTGTACACTATACCTAAAATTGCTCTCCAAAAACATCAGAAAAAGGCATGAATTAATTTTTTGCCTAATTAAAGAAATATTCTAGGTTATAATTAATAATATTATAATTATTGTATACTTGCAGACGTAATTATAATAATTATTGTATACTTATAGACGTCCATTGTAAGAGTATAGGCTAACAAAACACATTTTTACATATTCTTTACATATACATATTCTTTACCTATGCGGTTGATGGATTATGCTGTTGGATTTAGCAGACTTTTCCTTTCAGTGCCATTACTTTGATGGATTCTACATACAACTTTCTGAAAAAAGTTATAAAATCACATTTATTTTTATGAAAAATGCACAAAAATATATATTTTATATGTAATAAATATTTTTTTTTGTATTATACTAATTTGTTTTGCTCTAAAACTGAGGAAAATCAAGAATTGAAGAAAAAGCCATACATCGATACAAGCTGTGTTCCAAATTTGAAGTTGATATCTCAAAAAATGAGCTTTCAGTAAGAATTTGTTTGTGCGCAGAACCAAACGCTTCCAATAGATGAAATTCATCTCCCATTCATTTCAAATGCGCAAATTTTTGACCACGAACAAAAAGTTTGATTCTTTTTTTCAGGGCCATTTAAGTTTTTCGAATCATGTCCATGATTTTGTGTGTGTGTGTGTTCACACAACAAGTGCCAAAACCTTTACCAAGTTTTGCACCATTCCGTAAATGTACAAATTTTCGGTAAAAAAAACTATCGAACAGCACCAGAGGGTTAAAATCGGATTAGATTTTAAAACACTAGGCAATATACACTTGAAGACTTTGTAAAATGGTTCCAGAGAAAACCTGAGCATCGTAGACTAAATAACTGAGGATCATAAACCAAACCGAAAAAACTAAAACAAACTCGAGAATATGAGAATAATGTGCGTTTCAAAATCACCTTAAAAATATCAAACATATTTAATATCCTCCGACTGAATGGGATCAAAGCCTGAAGCTATAAAAAAGTCTGTTTACTGTCTACACTACACAATTTTCTTGTGAAATCTGCCAACCCTGACTGCTCAAAATCTGATGACTAGCATCGGCAAAAATCGATGAAAAAGTCACGGCACCAGTCTTACATTTAGTGTCACAGCAGCAGAGAAACGCATTTAAAACATGCCACATCAAACAGTGTCAAAGCTAATATCCTTACGGTGAGAAACGACAAATTTGAAAAGCGTCAACAGCAGACAGAAAATGTCCATCTGTGCCTCTTTGTTACGACCGCTTGCCTATATGTGCCCGTTTTGATTATACTGGTCTAGGGTCAATCATTCAACTTGTGGCTACGTCGTGCAAAACTGCAAGGCAAGCGGGCGGTCATCTGAGGAAATGTTATAGTGACCATCTCTTTGACAAGGCCATTTTCCCCCACCACACACTCTCCCACTGAGATCAGGAAAAAATGGCTCCCTCCTGTCCACATTCAGCCATTTGCACACATATAGACCTCTCATCATCATCATCTTCATCACCCTACCAGGCACCTTCCTTCGTTCCTCTCTTTTTCCCAGGCAAATCAGTCCGGTGGGCCGTGCAAATTGGGCCTCCAATCTTCTGTGGCAGGCTGAGCTAGGTAAAGGGCAGTGCCGAGCGGAGGGAGATTGATCTTTGTGGACTGTGCCGAGGTTAATGTGTGTGATTTGGTGCGGCACTAGAAGGGGAAAGTAGCAGGTAAAAGGCAACAGGTGCAGCTTTCATCACTCATGGCTAGACTGTCCCTGCATCGAGACGGTGAAAATTGAGCTTCTCCACAAGAGTTGTCTTTTACAAAGGATGTTTTAACATTTAAGGACTATGGACATACTATTGCATAAAGTACTTTAAAAGTTCCTTCTGGAAAGGCTCCCTGTGTAAGTCAAATCATGTTTTGAGAAACGACAATATATTATTGCTAGTGGTGTTTGTTAAGCATCTCCATTACTACTCATGTTTGCGATTGTGGATTTTAAACCCCAAACTGAAGTGTACAGAATGATGATTAAACTTCAAATCTTTTTAGAACTCTCTTTAAAACTATGCTATAGAAACATGGCACATCCAAGCAAACGTATAGCAATACCCTGGCAACTATTAAAACAAATACGTAGTATTGTTGCGTTGATATTTACACAGGCAATAGCAGTCACATTTCCTTAAATGTGTTTAAATGTATACATTATTTTTGATTTATTTGTATTTTTTAATAATGACTGAAAGAGTTGTCGAAGATTGGTGGTGGGGATGTCAAAGTTGAGCGAGTGACCATGGTTTAGTTCGTTTATAGCCTAAGTTTGGCGGTTTCTGGTGATTGTATTTAGGCTTCAAATTTTTGAATGATCTTGATGGACAAAATGTGAAACTTTTGTTGATCACAGAGCTCATTTCTTGCGATAATTCAAGGGTTTGTGTTCACACTTGGTTCGTTTGGCCCAGACAAAAAAAACAAACCCATTTAGTTCTGCTCCGCTTGGCGTTAACATTGGCATTTTTAACACCGAATCTAAGGGCACAGAGATATGTTATTTTATGACGTATATTTCTAGACATAACTGTGCATATGATGGTATTTTGACCAGCTGAGAACTTGTGAAGAGCTTATAAAATGTGTAAAGGAGTCAAAACAGCAGCAGGAATCCCTCCGTCACACACACAAACGAAGATCTACTGCAAAGAGACGCGGTTCTCCTTACCGGACTGTGATGGGCAACCGCGATTATGACGAGAAAAAACTGGTTTGCTTGATAATTCTGTCCTTCTTAGGGTCACATCATGTCCCGTTTTTGGTTTGTTTACATGTCTTTGGTCTGTATTGCTTTTATATTTTACGGAAGCGGACCGAGACCCGTTGTTTGGTGCGCACCAGGGTTCGGAATTCGGATGGTAGCGTTCACACTTATTCAAATAATCCGCACTAACAAAGAGTTTTAATCGAAACAAACATGCCAAGGGTCACACACCCTTAAAAGCCAACGGGAAAAAAATATTAGGTTTTTGTCGAGGGAACCAGTGTTAATGCTGGTCCTATTTTACATCATTAAAAAATTAAATTTTTTAGTGATGTAAAATAGATGTAAAATAGATGTATAATTGATGTACAAAATGTTTTTGTATTGTACATCAATTTTAAAATTAAATCCTGATATAGAAAAGAAGACAATGTTATTTGTCAACTATGCTATTAATAAAATATTTGCAAGAATTAATAGCAATAAAATATGAAAGAGGGAAACCAATGCAAAAGATGAAACGGGAAGAGGAAAAACTCCTTCGGTAGTTCGAGCTCAAAAAGGATACATGACAAAGGCCAAGACCAGCAGGCTCCACACCACACTGATGTTCATCTCTCCACTGGGCTCCGCCACACAGAAGTACAGTTCAGTGATGAGATACACCACTGTGGCGGCCACCGTAAAATCCACCAACCACTGGAATTCAGGAAAATAATGCAGAGCTAGACAAAAAGATAGCCAGACAAAAAGAGAAGCTTTAGAAACCAGACTTTCTAAGAAGATCCTTTAAGCTCCAGGATTCATTGGGCATATAATGACAACAGGTGAGTTACCAAGTGTGTCCACTTCTGCAATGCACTTAGTCTCCAGCTGAAGGTCGATGTCTTTGGGAATAGTCATCGGCTTGTTCTCCAAGTGCCCATTGTACTTCCTGGTAAGTAAAACGTGAACATAGCACATATAATAAATATGCACTGAAAGTGGGCTAAGCTGAAACAAACACACACATATCACAGGGACATTTCAGGCCAAAAACCAAAACCATTCACTTGCCAGTATTACTGAATAAATTGTAATACAGTTGCTTTTTATTTATGCTTTTGAATAAAACTGAATATAAAACATAACAGTTTATTATTTATTTTTCAAAGCGCATTACTCAAAATCTCGGCCATACATAAATAATAATAATTAGCATACTTCATGAATTTGTTTTTTTTTTTTCAAAATGATAACAGTATGTTCTTCCAAGTAGTCGCCGTTATCATCCTCTGCTGCCCAGATAAGACAGAATTTATTCAAGAGCATCTGGGCTACTTTATCCATTCATTTATGATGTTTCAGCACTCTTATAAGTGGCTTCAGTTGTAAGATGATGGGGCTTCTCTGGCATTTAACCTCATTACACAATGCAATGTGTCACATGACTCATATCTTCTTCCTGACGGTGAGAATCCTGGTTGCTACGTGAAGTGGGATGTCATCATCAGGGTGAGAAGTTCAGAAGCTCCCACTTTCAAAAGACATTTGTTTAATTTATTTTGGAACACTCAGCTAACTTTTATTGAATGTCAGAGTTTAAGTTGATTAAACTAATGAAATGATTTCATAAATCTGTCATGTTGACCACTGACCTGCTCTTGAAATTGAATCTACAATACAGACTACAATGAATTAGTAATATTGAGTCTATTCGGATGGGACTAGTTTTCCTAGTTTTCCATCGAGGACATTAGGGAAATTTGTGTTTCACAATTGTACTTTGTGATTTGAATCCCTGTTTTTCTCCCACAAAATTTCAGGGTAAATTAACACGAGATTTCCAGGAAACTCAACAGTCCTCAGAGAAATCTAATCCTGTCCGATTAGAGAGTCCCATATTTTATTAGAAATTATTCTCCTCCATGTGTTTTTTGACATACGTGAGCTACCGTTTGCACACCAATGTTTAATTTCAATAGAGAATCATCTTTAATCATCTTAATATCAGTGTCAGGCAATATACTTTGTTTAGATTTTGCTGCTCATGTATGTGGGTTTATTATAAACAGCTACTTCTATAAACCCATTTGAAGTTAATTTAAATAGGGTTTTGCCCTATTAAAAATGGCAATATAAATTATTCACAGACCTGTACAGCATACGTGATACACGCAACCGCAGCACATGACCTTCTGTAACGCCTACATCTACAAAACACACTTCCACCTTTGTAATAAACAGAGATGTTAGTCCCGTCAGAATCAGTTAATGAAATAACAGTTTAGAAAACTAATCCTGCCCGAATACATTTTTGGAGAACATTGAGTAAAAAGTAAAACACTTTATTATCATTGTATACAGTGCAGTACAATTCATCATCATAACTCATTTGTGAAGTGCTGTGATACGAATTGGTGACCTTTTTTGTAGTCATAATTATGAGCTTTCAAAATAGTTTGGCCAAAAGCTGAAATGTATGTTTTTCCTTAATTTTTTATAAAAGAAATATTTATATTTGACGTAATAACAATAATAGTAATAAAAATTATTTTTTTTTTATGTTTTTGAAAGTCTCTTGTGCTCACCAACTAAAACTAAAAAAAAAGATATATATATAGATATATATATATATATATATATATATTTTTTTTTTTTTTTTTTTCTATTTTAATACATTTTAAAATGTCATTTATTCCTGTGATAAAGCTGACTTTTCATCAACCCTACTCCAGTCTTCAGTGTCACATGACCCTTCAAAAATCATTCTAATATCCTGATTTCTTGCTCATGAAGCATTTCTTATTATAATCAGTGTTGAAAACATTTGTGATGCTTAATATTTTTGTGGCGACTGTGATACATTTGTTTTCAAGATTCATTCGTGAATGGAAAATTTCAATGGTTAATTGAAATAAAATCTTCAGCAACATTAATATAAATGTCTTTACTGTCCTTTTACTGACCAATTTAACTTTTCAGGGCACCTAATTATTATAAATTAAGCTAAATTTAACATAAAGTTTTATGGCGAGCAAGCAAAAGAATAGAAAGAACTGCAAAGTGGGTATCGACGTGTGGGATCGGCAACTTAGTTCAAAGGACAGCAGATTTTCCGCAGACTAACTGAGGGCTCCGTCTCTATTGGAAACCAAACACTAGAGTTTGCACATTTTACTGGGGATTAGAGGAGCCCTCCTCGCTCTTGAAAAAGAGCTAAATCCACACAACGCTCAAATCAAACATATTTCCACCCATCTCCAATGCCGTCTGCATGACAAAGAATAGAGAAATGAATGTCGGGCTCTGCTGGGAGCGGTGGGATATTGGAAAGGGGCACAGGCCTTAGCGTGAACGAGTCTAGTATGCGAGCTTTCTGCCCCGTGGCTCCAAGCCAGCTGAACCTGAGATTCTTGGACTTCTCCTTCGGGTCCCTGTTGTTTACATAGGTCAGTGTGCACAATGGTGTTCAGCACAAAAGCACTGTGGGTACGGTAGTCTCTCTGCGCTGGATTGCTGCATACCTGCCTAACAAAATGGCCCAAGAGCTCCCTGCAGAGCAAAAATGGGCTTTTGTCTGAGAACAGGAGGTAGGTATAATAGAGCTGACTGTCAAAACTAAGCTGCTAGACAAGGGCTAGTCTACCTTTTCAGGGAATTAGCACTGTACGCATAGTCCAAAGCTTTCATCCACAGCAGAACATAGGCAACAAGGCTGCTTGATCTTCACAAGCAGTCAAACAAAAGTCAAATGTGCACAAATCTAGACAAATGCGGTGTTGTACCTGTCCTTTTTGCTCTTTCCTCCTTTCTGCTGCTTTCCAGCCAAAGTCCTCAGCTCATCTTCTGTGGGGTGCTGGTACCAACGCAGACTAGCAAGACAAAGAGAAGCATATCACCACCATCTCTGAAACACACAGAGCTCTAGAAAAACATATGCTACCGTTCAATACACTAGCATTTGGGGTCGGTAAGATTTTACGTTTCTGAAAGAAGTCTCTTAATGCAAGGCTGAACCAAAAATACAGTAAAAAAAAAAATAAGTATAAAAAATATAAAAAAGTATATTTTAAAACGTAATGTAGGCCTATTCCATCCTGTGATGGCATGGCATAGCTGAATTTTCAGCAGTCATTTCTCCAGTTGTCAGTGTCCAGTGGTCCTTTAGAAATCATTCTAATATACTGAATTGGAGTTCAAGAAACATTTCTTATATTAAAAACAATTAAGCTGATAATATTTTTTGTGGATTTTGAAACCATGATGATACATTTTCAAGACTATTTGATTAATAGAAAGTTGAAAAGAACAGCATTTATAAGAAATAATAAAAAAATAACATTGTAATAGTCTTTATAGTCACTTTAGATCAATTTAATGCATCACTGCTGCATTCATTTATTTTTAAAAGTCTTACTGACCCCAGACTTTTGAACGGTGGAGAAAAGAAAATGTTGGTCAGGGGCCGTATTCACAAAGCATTTTATCTTACCACTAGGAGTACTCCTAAATCGCACTAAAATATTTTAGCTAGGAGTTTTCTCTTAAAAAGATATTCACAACGCCTTTCAGACCTACTCTTAGTAAAGAAAAATGACAACTCCTAAACTAAGAGTGAGTCTTCGTTGCTATGGATGACGTCATTATTCATGCACGAGCTTGACTGAAGTGACCACCTTGATTGGCTGATGATTGTAACGCGGGAATGATTCCAAACACCTCCCCTACGATGATGAGTGACAGGTCTGAAAATGCGTGCGCTACACAAGTAGTGCGAAGGATGATGAATAACTGAATAAATAGCCTAAATGAATAGAGAGTAAGGCAAAACAAATAGCCTAGTAGCCTATTGAAACATATGGATTGATGCAATATCTTTGCAACATTATTGAATTAATCTGTCACTATATGCCTCTGCCTACGTTTGCAAAGAGAAGAACATTTTAATTTGATTCACAATGAAATGTTACAATTAGTTAACATGCAATGAGTAGCCTAGTTTTGGTTGTTGGTGGCGTTATTGCATCCCTAGTTATGCCTACAATGCAAAATTGTTCCCTCGCGATTGGAAGCTCCTGTAGCCGCCGCATACGCATTTCAAAACATCGCAACGTGAAATGCCACAAAAAGCGGTTTGTGAATAGGTCTTAGTGAGTTAGGAGTCCTCTCGACTTCTTTTAAGCTGTCCCAGGCTAAGGTGCTACTTTTATGGCTAAAATGCTTCGTGAATTACTCTTTTAGGATTAAAATTAGGAGTCCTAAAGTTACGAGTGACACGCCCATTATTTTTAGGAGTTGCTCCTAAATTCGCTAGTTAGGAGCTACTTTTAGCCTTAAAATTCTTTGTGAATACGGCTCCAGAACTGTTGTTTTAAAGAAGCTTACTAATAAAAAAATGTGTCTGTCATCATTTAGTTTCAAACCATTATGAAAGAACAGATGAAAATATATTTTGAAGAATGTCTGTGTCCATCCAGTGAAAGTCAATGGGGTCTAAAACAACATGCAATTCAACCGATTGACTTTCATTGCATGGACCACTTTCATAATTATTTTATGGTGCCTTTGTGACCTTTTTTGAAAGCTGAAAGCTTCAGTCTGCATTCACTGGAACTGCACGGAAAAGAGCGACAGGCGCAGCCTTCTGAATTTCTGCTTTTATGCCTCACGGTAGACACAAAGATGATCACGTGAATTGAAATTTGTGTGTACACCATTTTTCAAATGAAAAAGGTTGTTTGATGCTAATAAAATTAGCAGATCTTTGGTGGCAAACATTTACCACAACCCCTTCAACTTTGTTTAGAAGCCTGGCCTGTCACGAGCCCTGAGAGGGCTGTACTGCTTTCAGTTTGTTTTTTTGCATGTTTACTTCCTATTGAAAACTTAATTATGAAAGTCTCCTGGGCAACACTTCAAGCCCTGCACTCAAGCCAGAGTTTTCCCAAACTATTTTTACAGCCAAAAACAAGCACAGATGAATTATTGAGCACATTTGGAGGAGCTGTTTACTCTAAACACATATGGCTCTAATTAAGGGGGGAAACAAGCATGGCTTATACTTTCGTTAGCGGTTCTCTTGGGTTGCAGCGCTTTTTGATGATACCCTTTGGTCTTACTGAAACCCCATAATGATGCATTTTTGATGGGCCCTTAATATGAACAATAAAACACGGGATATGCTTGCAGAAGTGGAGCAGGATCTGTGGTTTGTGTTAAGGATTAAGATGCCATTTTAGGTTGACCATCGAGAAGGGATGCCAGAGTGGCACAGTGGGCTGTACTTCCTCATTACCTGCCACTGCAGAGGAGCCATCGTGCAAAGGAATAGTGGGGTATGATCTTCTGAATCATGCTGGCCATTACCATGGTAACCACCAGCTGCACACTGATCACACCCTGAAGGGAAAGAGTGAAATATTAGAACACTTTCTGATCGCACCAGTAAGAACAGAGAACAGCATTCAGAGTAGTTACCAACCTCAATTGCCGTTTTGGTTGGCAAGAACATGGGATTTTGAAACCAAACTAGCAAAATTTGAGGTGAAATTTGCGGTCTTGCAAAATGAGCGTAAAAGGACTCAAAATACTTTGACATTTTCTTGCAGATATGTATTTGAGTAAAATAAAAAGACAGAATTTCTTAAGGCCCCCACACACTATATAATCAGGCCGATTTTGGGCCCAATCCTCCCCTTCTGACAATCCTAGGTAAAGTCCCGATTATTTTGATGGTTCAACAGATTATCTTATCAGATTTTCCTGTGATGCGATTAGGGATGCACCGATATTAAAATTTTGGCCGACCCCGATAACCAATAATTCTTTATATTTGAAAGCCGATAACGACATATTGGACGATAAATCTAAATCCAAATTTTTATATAATTTGAGAGTCTGATTACAAACAAAAAACAAAAGTCTCACTATTAAATCCATGTCCCAAGCACACAATTATAATTATGTTCTCAATTTAATTTTATGCAGCCTATATGACAGACTTGCATTGCACATGTTGCACTTAACTGCAACTTCCTTTTTTGAAGTGATTCCAATCATATTTCAAGCAATAAAAAAACATCATGGCGAACAGTGTGCATCTGAAGTGTTATCAGCTGAAGGATATCGGCCAACGTTAACATGTCTTTAACATATCGGCCGATAACGATAACATTAAAAATGACCATATCGTGTATCCCTAGATGCTATGTGTGTTAAGAGTCACGAAGAACGAATCTGCTCGGAAGAACATCAGGGCCGCATCAATCTCAAATCGTAAATATCCAACATTGAATATTTAGGATCAGATATCCTGTTGTGTGGGGAGAATCTAGCGAGCTGACTGAAGAATGAAGCATCAAACGGCTTCATCCAAATCTTTTTCTAGTGAATTTTCAGTAAAAAGCACACAAACACTATTTCAGTAACTTCTTGTCCTCTGTCTGTCCGCCATGTTTGTTTACTCTAAAGTCACGTTTGAACTTGAGAGATTTTTGCGAGATTTTGCGAGCTGGCCCGTGTTCGCAGTCGGGACTCCAGAGTTTGTGAATGGAATCTGATAGTGTGTGGTTAGCTGTCTTGGTCACATCGTGGCACTCCACACACAAGTCATGTTTGTGGCCTTTCACATTTTGAAAATCTGATTTAGTGTGGGGCAGCCTTTAGGTAAAAAAAAAAAAAAAAGGAAATGGACTAAAAAGTCCACAGAGCAAGGGAAAAGTAATGAATTTAATAACCTGAGGTAATAACCTTTGCAAATGATGCTGACTTCCCCAGTCAAGCACCTCCTCTGTAATTTCCTTAAAAACCCAGGCATCAAACTATACCAGCTACAGCGTGGGAGGACCGCTGGCATCAATGGGCAATCTCACCATCCATGCGTGTAAGGCACAGTGTCCTGACCCTATGTTGAGGATGGTGATGTGCATTCAAATGATCGCTGATCCGCACAAATTGCTATGTGTATAGCTAGCCATTTTCAAACTCACACAAAAGAAATTTACATGGCAACATGGCTGGCGTGTCACTCAGGATCGAAGGAATCATGAATCATATTGTAGAGTAATTCAATCACATGACAGAAAAGCTATGAAATTATCTGCAATATTCAATTTTGAAAGGTTGAAAGGTTGACTTGTTGAGTTCTGTTCCACGACTTTGGAGCCTAATTGTCAAGAGTTGTGGAATGCAATGGTCCCATGTTCTTGAAAATCTAGCAGTTTATTTAGTATACAAGACTTTGCTTTTTGGATGAGCATGAGGGGTACATGAGTGGAGAGCATGGGCCGTGAGCAACTGAGCACACATGCATAGAGTGGAATATTGAGCGGAGCGTCACACCGCAAGAGTGAAACCTGAGCACTGAGAGGCGGCATATATTTTCGGCCGTTTTTTTCTTTCGGACAATTTTCAGCTGACAATTTTCGGCGGTGCATCCCTAAAAAAAGAACTATTGTACATCTTTTTTTCAACTTTTTTTTTTCAAATATACAACTAAAAAAGTTTTTTTTTTATTTGCTCGCTGTATCCGGTTAAATCAGAAAGAAATCAGTTCTTCGAAGCGAATAACCTTTGCTCTATTTGTCTTAAGTTCCTTAGTCAACCACATATTACTCCGTGCTCATTGTAAAAAACCCAGCATCAACTATTCCAGTCAGAGGATCAACAGCTGTGATATTTAAGCACTGCTTCCATTTAATTCACAGTAAAACAATGTGAAAAATGAGCTTCTCGTTATACCTTTCACTATGAAAACCTCACATTGATGTGCAGCACAAATGCAAAGCTTTCCATAACAACTGAAACGTTATATTTCATTTATCCCGCTTTTCACCACTTGACAAATGCCAGTACCTGCACTGAGGTAGAGCCACACAATGGCACAATAGCTATAATGTGCTGGTCTGAAACGCATGAAAGCAGCCACATGCTTATTTTCACTGCTGGTCACAAACATCTCTGAGAGAACACGAGCCAGCCTTCAATGTTTCCCTCACTTTACCGGAAACAGACAGGTATCCCATTGCCATGGTTGAGAATTACATATAGCCCATATGAATGAATGGGAGATTGCCGGGAAAAGTGCTATTAAGTTGAATGAATCAATGAATGATATTAATACGTGGGCTAGCCTAGAATCAAGTGTAGGGTACAATGGGACTAAAGGCACACCATGAGGAAAAAATGTGCCTTTCACTGCTCCCATAGTGTATGATAGCAGAAAAATATTATATATATATATATGATTTTATTGAACATTGATGGAGCAACAGATTTGGTGTGAAAATAAATCATAAATGGTATAAATGTATGAGGTGGCGAGGGAGGCCTTTTACCCTGTGTGTGGGCAAAAGGCACAAAGGATTGATTCAACTAAATAATGTCTTTGATAATGTCTAAGTTAAAACTTGTTCAAAACAATCACTTTATCAAAGTTTGTACTATTTTTGGTTTATTTTGGCTGAAAATCATTAACAAGACCTTTGTCTCAAAATATAGACAATTTTATCGATTCTCATTTGCTACATAAAAAAAAAAAACATTAAATATTACATAAAATTAGTGCAGAATCAACTTTGCGTTGCTGTCCGCGATCGCATTACGGATCAGCCAAATTTCCACGTGCATCCAAGTGCTGAGCTGAGCTAAGCTTAAAAGAGAATAAAGTCAAGTGATATTTTTAGCCCCGTTGTACCCTATATTTTAACATGTTGTTTTATTAAGACACACTGGAATGATAAAAGTGCTCAGGAAATTCAGCAATCAGTTTTATGTGAATAACCCACTTTTTGAAGATATTACAATTTATGGAGAAATAAATATCATTGTATTCATTCAGAAAACATAGAGGAATGAGGATTTTAAAATATGAAGGATTATTTGGGGATATTTCCCGAAGGTAGAGGTGCAAAACTTCCATCCGACTATCAATGTTGAGATGGGTCAGTTTCCAAGCAACTTCCCATTAGTCAACTCAAACCATCAGAAAAGCGTAACACCTTAAGATGCCAGCCTAACATCCTGGACATTCTCTTTAAAAGCGTGACATAAAAAATGTGATGCCTCCCTTGCTGGGGAAGTTTGATCGGTCAGTGTAAGTCACCATGAGAGGTTCGGGCAGAAGAGGTAATTGAAGCAGCATGGGACACTTATCTGCCAGTCTAGCAGTGACCTGGACAGCACAGGGGCCAAATGAGCTCTGAAGGGGGCCACTGAAGATAACCAGCAGGTCTAGAAGCCCAGTCACCATACGAGATAATGGTCAGGAGGAGAGTTGCTCTGGTAAAGTATGGATTTTTTAGCTCTTAAAAAACACCCTGTGGTGACACGTCCAAACACTGCAATTCATTTCCTTCCATTAGCCAAGTTCTCACTGATATGTTGTATATTATAATTTAACCAGTCACAAAGACTAATGCCAGTGTGGAAAGAAACAGACATCAACCTAAAACTGATATAATAGCATTATTATTATTAGATGATATGATATATTAATTACATCACCTTAAAACCACATACATCATATAAAGCAATCTATAATGTACTGCCTCCAGAAGTTCTGCTGAGAGTTAAATATTAATGAAGCATTTACAGAATGTAAAATAACCATACTTGCAGTCTTGGCCTCTAAAGAGTGCGTCCATGTGACAGGAAGTATGTGCGCAAAACTAACTCAGGTCTGAGCGGTATTTGAGGCTAAGCATATTCCATAATTAATAGCATTAAGGTAGCCTACTTGTGTGTCCCGAAATCATACGATTTTGAGGAAAACTTTCCAGTGTAATTCGAAAATAAAACATCAGTACAATGTATTGGTGCAGAGATGACGAGTATGTGTATTTTATAAAATGCTTGCACCTGCTTTTTATCAATAGAAGCAAAACAAAACTGTCACCTGTTACATAGGGGTACTACTTAAACAGTTAAAGTGCAAAGTATTGAAAATATAAATATAGCCTAGCTCTGTAAAAAGTTCTTGAAAAATCTTGAAATTTCACAACACAATGTTTTAAGTGTTTCCCATCATGTAATCAACAGTTTTGCACACACTTGAACACGAACCAAATACAGGAAATACGTCATGAGAGCAGACAAGTGATCATGTATTGGGACAGGCCTATAATTTGTGTCTTTAATTGAGCAGTGACAGGATAGGAGTTTATAGTTAAAGAGATAGTTCTCCTAAACATGAAAATTCAGCCATAATTTCCTCACCCTCTTGTCATTCCAAACCTGTATGACTTTATTTCTTCTGTTGAACATAACATGACATGTTTTGCAGACTGTTTGTAACAGTCTCTGTTCATTTTCATATCACCTTTTCCACACAACATCCTTTCCTGTACAGTAATACATTTTACACCGGTTTGAAACTTCTTGAGGCTGAGTAACAATGATGACAGAATTTTCATTTAGGTTGAACTTGTGGGTCATTTTTTCCGGTTCAGTGGGTAAGAGATCTCCTCTGGTGCCCTTCCATGACGTCACCCAGTGGAGGGCACTCTGAGGTCAAAAGCACCTGCACCAGGTGAGGCACATCCTCCCCCTATGAGCATGTCCTGTCCAGCATTTGCAACTACCATTAAAACGACGCTAAATTATATCATTCTGTTTAAAAACTATGCATACATTTACACCCATACGATGCATTGGCCTCAATCCTAATCTAGATAATGAAATGTCTGCAGTCATGCTTCTAGATCTGGATCATCTATCATCAGAATGAACAAATGAATAAAATATCCTCTTGTTTTATAACTAGCATGCATTAATGGAAACATGACAGTAATAATGCATTCAGATGATGTGCTCACTTACCATATTGATGTTGCAGTGCAGTGATAGATCTCAAAGCCGGTTGACACTCTGAGCACCCCGGAGCGGAGATCCAGCGGCACGGAGCACATAAGCCTGTCTTACGGTGCTGTTATTTGAGAGTACTGTGTTGACAGGTAAAACGAATACCTAAACAAACATCCCACTGATCGAGCCGCGGCTTCACTGTGTTTTCAACTGCAGTAGAGGTCACGCTCAGACTCTCGGCACTGGGCTGTCACCGACAGCCTGCACGGTTCAATGACTGCTAGAACGTTTTAATAATGACAGTCTGTACCACAGTAATGTTCCGGATTGATTATTGACATTTATTTGTGTGTGTATATCCACATTGTTAAGTATATTGGCAATGGCAACGTTTAATTATTCTCATTTTTAAAACAGGCGCCATTTTGGGCGACTTAAGAATCTTGCAGGACCCCTTCAGCGGAAGTAGGGAAAGGAGCACATGTGACGTTTTCCTACCGGTGTTGTTAACCCTGCACGGGACTGAGGAATGTCAGTGCAAAATTACTACCAGAAACCTTTAGCTTTGTGGTGTTAATAAGCGAAATCAGGCGGTGCAATGATAGTAATTAGAGATTCATTGAATTAAATGGTTTTAATGCTAGATTTTTTTTTTTTTTATGTATTATAAATTATTAATTATAGGCCTACATATTTTTCACCTTAGATTTCCCCTTCTTTTTTTCCTTGTTTGTTTATTATTGCATTGTATAATGTTATTCTCTGAATATGTAAGGGGGAAAAAAGCATAGGAACCGAGTCTTTATTTAAAGACAATATGAAGAGCATATTATGCAGCTTCACTATTTTGCATTTCCAAGTAACTTGATTTATTTATAAATGTAAAGCATTAAAACATTGTTCTTATAGATTTCGAAAAGATGTTGAGATTTGAATTCTCTCTTCTAACAAAAAAGGCTACTAAAACTTAGTGTAAATGTAATTTTATGTAATTTATGTATTTGCTGTACGCCTGATATTGTTAATTACTCTTTCTCTATTCACCTAATATTTTATATTTAATTATCTTGAGTTTTAATATCTTCTTTTTCTATACAATGATAATTAGCTATGACAAGTTTCATTTCTGTCTTATGATCATAAAAAAAACTTGATCCAAAGACTTTGAATTTGGACAATTGAAGTGCCAGTCATACATATAAACTTCAATACTGTTTGAAAAGCATCCCAGGAGTCACCTCGTGCGATTTGAGCACATAACAAAAGGTGGTGAACCGGAAGAGTCTAATCTATGGAAAAGTTGTTTAACATTTGATAAATGTAGATAACGGTAATAATAAAGAACGAGGTGTGTCCACACATTTGAGTAGTAGTGTAAATAGCAGTGGGTCATGTATGAATTCACTCTCCCTCCCCTATGTCATTATCATTGTGTACAGTAAACAAGATCTTCTCATCCTCTATTTACAAAAGACTGTTAGTCTAACTGATGTCTATAACTGTCAAATACTAATGGATTTAATGCCTTGTGGAGTGGTCTTATGTTTGCCTTTTGATATTGCAAAGGTTTTTTTTAATGTAAGTTTTAGCACTTTTTTGTTGTTTTGTCTTCCGAGATTATCTGTAAACAGTTGCTTTTAAAACATGAATTTTCCTGCTGATCAAATCACATTTCAGTGCATGATGGTCTTTTTTTCTTTTGTCCAGTAAAAAAAGATAAAGAGCAAACATTCCACTGGTGGATCTGGGTGTAAACAGTGGTTTAGTGGTGAGCATTAACAGACCAACCGGCCTGAAAGCACAATTTAACCTCTACGGTTTCAGAACTGAAATGTTGAGGGGCAGTGCACCCTTTTTTTTTTTTTTTTTGGCCAATGACTAAATGTTTCCTTTTATATAACATATTATGTTGCAAGACATATTTATATGATGTATCACCAAACTATACCTGCAAAAATAATAACATAAAAACATAAATAAATTAACATTTATCTTCAACTATATCCGGATCCGGATGTCACCATGAATTCTGAACAGACTTAACAATGACTATAATAACGGATTGGTAAAATTATTTAACGTTAATTGTTTTGATTAATTACATACTGAAAAAAAAAAATCCTTAATTTACCAAGTGCTAATGATATCTTCGATATATAAAAGGTGGATTCATCTAGTGTGATCTTAATCTAATATGCCCTTTGAAAAAAAATATTTCCTTACAACAATATATTTCCAAATATATTTGTTTAGAAACATGCCTAAGACCAGACATGATAATTCTAAGGAGAAACCTAATGGCAATTAAATAGTTAAAAGTCGGATGTTAATTTAAATACACAAGTGGCGTTAATAAGCGAATCCTTCTCTTTTATTATTTGTACAGTGCAGTGGTGAATTGCCTTCATTACTATATCCCTGCTGCATGTTTTATTTTTGGATGAGACACCATATCTGGGTCATGGGAGATCACAGTCGACTTTCACAGGCATTTCTGCTTTTTATCCAAGCTTTCTCCTTGGTCTGTTCCCTTATTTCCAACTCCCTTGCTCTGCAATAGAAATTCACGCTATGACAATACTACAGCCCAGCCTTTGTATATCCAGTCAAACACCCTTGTTTCGAAATGCCAATCGCTATTTTTACACTGTGTGTTTTTAAAAAAAAATTTAACAAATGGAGACAGCAAGATTTCATCCAGTTTCTATCTTCTATTAATGAAACACGATTTGAAATATGTGCCAGAGGCCCAGCTGCTCTACCCTTGAGAAACACACACACACACACACACACACACACACACACACACACACACACACACACACACACACACACACACACACACACACACAGTTCTGCTGCAGTAGCACACTTGAATTTGACAATTCAAATTCAAAATCCCCCCCCCCCCATTTAATTATTATTATTTTAAACATAAAGGTGCAGGGACTAGACCTTCTCTTATCTTTCACTATATAGCATTCACATTTCTTGTTTAAAAAAAATGCAATTTATATGCCATTGTGATATCCAGTCCACTTAGAAGCATCACACTCGTTCTATCAAATGTCATGCGGTTTTTCTACAGACATAATGTTATTTAAAGGAATTACACTGGAGGTGCTTTTGTTGCATGTACACACTTCTCTCAATGTAAATGTCACCTCCGTGCATTGTTGACATTAGACCCCGGTCGCGAGCCCCAAACATCCCTGGCAGGATGGAATACTATGCATTTTTAGTGAAACCACAGACAAAGAGTGAATATTGTGGCGTGTTCTCACGAACGAACGTATTGAATTCTAAACATGTGAACGATCATCTCTCGTCGAGGCCTTGCGAACTGTAATGCTGCATGCGAGTCATGGTATTTGTAGAGCGAGCACACGGTTAGATTCAATAGGCTTTCTTTACCTATAGTGTCCTCTGAGTGAGGCCTTTTGAACAGACTCCAAGCAGCTCTGAAAGAGGGGTGGACCGTCTCTGAGAGGACCGCTTTGTGGGTCCATTGGGTCAGACAGATCCCCTGCTGTGAACTCCCACACCTTACAATCCATCACTCCCTGATGGTCCCCCCTCTGTTGTCTCAGAGAAGTGCCTATCTAATGGCTAGCGCCCCTTAAACACAAAATGGAGCTGCGGTATTCTTTAAATAAGCCACGTAGAATGACAAACAAAGCAAACACAGTACAATTTCAAAAGGCCATTCCTAAAAATCAAGTCTAAGACATTCCTGGCCAAATGGCCCACTGTGGTTATATGCTGATGGCATTAGTTTGAATAGATTCTGCCACAGCTCTGCAATCCAGAAATGTGATAATTAAAAGAGAGGGGAGGGCGGGCTCTCCGAGAAAGAGAGAGAGAGAGAGAGAGAGAGAGAGAGAGAGAGAGAGAGAGAGAGAGAGAGAGAGAGAGAGAGAGAGAGAGAGAGAGAGAGAGAGAGAGAGAGAGAATATTCTCTTCATCAAGTAATTAGCCAGGCTTTCATACGGAGCCACTCGGCATCCTCATTATTTTGCGTCGGGTTGATGATGGACTTACAGGGAATCACGGACACACGCACCTGAAGTGGCACATCTGAAAAACAGTAAGATCACGGGATGAAAGCTGTCTGGACGCACCATATTCATGCCGTTATTTGCATGTCTGACCGGGTCCGCCCTTCTGTCAAGGTTGCATTGTGAATCTTCTATAGAGCAGTCAGATTCATCATTTTATTTCATGCCACCATTTATGACACCAGAGGATAATATGTACTGACATACTGAATGTTTTTATTCGCATTCTATTCAAGTTATTTTTTTTATTTTTTTTTTAGGTCTTGTCTTGTCTGGTCTTATATTTTCTAATATGTGTCTGTCTGTCTGTATACAGGCCAGTTTTCTGGGTGAAGGCTTTTCATGCACTGTTTGAAACTAAAAAATGTAAAGTTGTTTTCTACATGTTACACATTTTCAGTTTTGATATGGTAGCTGAAATTATTTGACAAAAGACGTTGATTATTCACCACTGTTGACTAATACTGTTAAATGGAGCTGCTGAAGTCTGTAAATAACAACACATGCTTTGGGGATAAAGAGCTTGACCTTTAGGTTAAGGGTGTTTGGCCAGCGTTTGACCTTGACCTCTAGGCATGTTTTCTGCTGACCTCTTCTTGTTGAAGTCATATTGATCACTCTTCCCCAGAGACCCAAGCTTACTGACCGCTCATTATTCTCATTTACTGAAATGAAAATATTTCTAATGTTTGTACTAATATGTAATGCTTTCAAGTGCTTTGAGTAGTGTGTCCTTTTATCCAGTTTTGCTGCAATGTCTGTCCGTCACTGAAAAGAAATAAAATCTTAATAATGAAAAACTCAGCCATTGTTATTTATTGTACATCATTAAATTACATTTTCTTATTCTTCCCAAGAAGTATTTCCCATTCGTTTTTTTTATTTATTTTTTTCTTCCAAAAAAACATGGGCCTGTTTTTCTGTATTTGCATTAGGTAAATGTTCGCTTTATTTGCAATTATATATATCGCCTATAATTATTATATAGTATGGCAATTATTATATTAAGGCTTTTAATCTGCAAGAAAAGCTAACCTATGTTGAACAGTTTTGTTACTCTGTGTTGAATAGTTTTACAGCATGTATAATATAATAACAATAATAATAAATTACATTTAGTTTCCTTTAAAATAACATAAAAATAAAAATGATTTGTATTTGTACATTGCAAAAAACAAATCTTCTGAAAACCTTTAGGGATGATTTCAGGTTGAATGGGACACACTTTTTCCAAGTCATCTTAATGGCAAAAAGAGCCCCAATCACCCTGAATTCACCCTATTTAGACTGTCCCTCTATGATTTACCGTGAATGATTTAGTTAAAATGTAAATAAACTGTTACCATTGTGAAGTGTTACCATGCTTTTACCTGATACTGTGATTTGAAAATCAGGTGTCTTGTAGAACACGTAAAATGGAAGTGAATTGAAATGGAAAATTACATTTAAAATGATCGCATCATACTACATAACTTCACTCATAAAAGAATAACCATAATTCACAGCACGTGAGTTTAACAGCATTGTTCTATGCCTCCTCGTCCAACAGCAGTCACCTCGAATGCTTCTCAGTAAAAAAAGAAATAAAAAAGGGTCTCGGAGGCGCACTGACCGCGCAATGCTGTGACACACCCAGGAGCAACAACCCGCCGGTGAAGTTCTCAAGGAATAGTTTGTGTCTGGCCGTGGAGTGGGGGCTGGACAGGAGCGTTAGCATAACAAAGACCCTGGAGCATGTGAACTTGAGGAACCTTTCGACCCTGCAGCTCCATGTCTGAATGCTGCCAAGGCCTCCTCACAGAGCTCCTCCACCACTCTACTATTCGTGGCTAAATTGTTAATCAGGGTAATTTAATAAACTTTTCAATATGCCCCCATCTCTCATCAGGAGAGGCATTCACAGCCCCTTGTCCTCTTTTTTACACACACACACACAGACAGGCAGCTGTTGCTCATGGTTCTCTGTGCAAATGAAGTGTGTGCGTGTGTGTGTGTGTGTGTGTGTGTGTGTGTGTGTGTGTAGTGCCTCTGTACAATATCTCTGACAATAATAACATCACAATCAATCATTCATGGCCATTACGGCACTGGGAAATTAATCAGGAATATCAAAGTACAATGTATTTTATTTTGATGCTATTTATTTACTCTGAAAAACAAAACAAAAAAACCATTTGAATGATGCATTGTTGATAATGATTTTTGTTTTCCCCTTTCTCTCTATCTAAGGAAAATGTATGACAGTTGCTCTTGTAAAGCAATTCAACGCAGGTCTGACATCTATTTTAACCATCGGCAATGATTCTCACTCTCTATCATGTTAGCTGTGAACGTCCTCCAAACCTCTTCTTGTTTTGATATCATCTCAATTCTTGTCATTTCTTTTACACATTTTGAGGCCTCTCAACTGGACTAGTCATGTTAGCTCAAATGCAAGTGATGTCATGTTTAGGTGTGTTTGTCATGGCAGAGTGATGTCTGTGTGTGTGTGACTCAGAGCGGAGGCTGCTTTATATGAGTAACACTGAAGGTCCAGCTCTGTCCTTCAGACCCCATAAATACAGTAGTGTGTGACTCAATCCTCAAAATGAATCCAGGTGAAATTGTATGTGAGTGTATGTGTGCGTGTACATGAATGTGAGATTGTCCTTTGGACAGCACTTTCAGAAAAGGGCTTTGTGGAGAAGCTGTGTGCAAGTGGAGACCTCTAGGGTTCAGTGCCTCAGCTTTAGGCTAAAGATGCAAAGTCACATCCAACCATAAAGATGCTAACATTTATGTATTTAGTAGATTTTTTTATGTGAGCAGTAATAAATAAATAAATAAATAAATAAATAAATAAATAAATAAATAAATAAATAAATAAATAAATAAATAAATAAATAAATAAATGAATGATAGATTTTATGCTATATATGTGACCCTGGACCACAAAACCAGTCACATGGAGCAATTTTATGAAATTGAGATTTATACATCACATGAAAGCTGAATAAATATGCTTTCGATTGATGTATGATTTGTTAGGATAGGACAATATTTGGCCGAGATACAACGATTTGAAAATCTGGAATCTGAGGGAGCCAAAAAAATCTAAACATTGACAAAATAGCATCCATTTATGTACGCGACAAAACTACATGTTTTATATATTTACAGTAGGGAATTTACTAAATATCTTAATGGAACATGATCTTTACTTAATACCCTAATGATTTTTGGCATAAAAGAAAAATCTATAATTTTGACCCATATAATGTATTGTTGGCTATTGCCACAAATATACCTGTGTGACTTATGACTGGGTTTGTGATCCAGGGTCACATATTAGTTATTTATTTAAATATATTATGTTCTATATATACAATACTGGTCCAAATGGGAAAATTACAGCATATTGTTATGATATTATAAGTCAGAAGCAGATCAATAATTGCACAATGTGTCATAAATAAAAAAATAATAATAACATGAAAAAATGATATATGCCACCATCTCTCATTGGGAGAGGCATTCACTATGGCCATTATGACAAAAATAGATAATGTATGTTTATTAAAGCATTTTCTGTTCAAAATATTGTTGTTAAATAAAATATAATCATAAAAAAAAGTGCATTTTAAATATAATCCAACACAGAAAACAAACAACTTATTGGGGCTTTTTTTTTCCTGTCTTTTCATAGTGCTTCAGGCAAAGCAGACATATGAAGAGGATGGAGGGATATATTATATATACACAGACATATCACCACACACACACACACACACACACACACACACACACACACACACACACACACACACACACACACACACACACACTCTCTCTCTCTCTCTCTCTCTCTCTCTCTCTCTCTCTCTCTCTCTCTCTCTCTCTCTCTCTCTCTCTCTCTCTCTCTCTCTCAATTCAATTCAATTCAATTCAAATGAGCTTTATTGGCATGACTGTGTAAAATAGCACAATATTGCCAAAGCAATAGACATATACAAACATATACAAACATATACGTACATGTTGATACATAAAATTTAACAATAAAAAATAAATAAAACAATTAAAAATATATTTCAATATTATGCATAAATATATAACAATGAAAAAATAAAAATAAATAAAAATAAATATATAAGTACAGAGAGCAGTTTAAGGGAAGAGGGTTCAGCCCTTGTCCCTCATGATGGCAGGAAGACACATACTGCGCTGCTAGGAGAACACACTCTTCTTTCTCTCCCAGAATATAAAACAGTTTGTCTATGGGGCTCGCATGTTGGAATTGGGGTAAAATCTGAGCTATTAGTGTGAAATAAGAGTCTCTGATGTGTTTGTACTTGCTGCACTCGGTGAGGAAGTGCAGCTCGTCCTCTACGACTCCATCAGTGCAGTGTGAACACAGTCTGAGCTCTCTGGCTCTCCAGCTCGGCTTGTGTCGGCCCGTCTCCACACACAGACTGTGGTCACTAATGCGATACCTCGTCAGGAGCTTTCTCTGACCATAATTACTGATCTCGGTCAGGTATGGGGCCAATTTATAATCAGACTTTATTTTGTGGAAGTATTTTAATTTATTTACTTGTGTGACCTTTATCTGCCAGTCTTGTATGTATTCTTCTTTGGTTATGTTCCCTATTTCCTTTACTTTTGAGTGTCTGAACTGAATTGTTGGATTAAGTTGGTGTTTTTCCACTAAATGTGTCATGGGGTCGCTCTCGGGTTGTCCTGCCCTGTGTCTGAGAGCGCAGTGATGGTAACTGTCTGTCTGCGCGTCTGATAGATGGAACCAGAACTTTGCGGCTCTCTTCTGGATCTCAGATAGGAGAGGGAATCTGCCTAATTCTGCCCGGCAACCCAGACTCGGAGCGTTTCTGTGAGTTCCCAGGATGTTCTTGCAGAACTCGAGGTGGAAAGTTTCCACAGGGGTTTTGTCCCAGGAATTGTAATTTAGTTTAAATTTGGGGCCCCAGATTTCACAGCCGTATAGGAGGATGGGTTTGATGATGCTGTCAAAGATTTTCAGCCACAGTTTAATGGGTGGGTTAAATTTGAACAGGGGTTTTCTTATACTATAATAAGCCCTGCGTGCTTTATCAGTCAGATCTTTCATTGCAGTGTCAAACTTTCCAGAAGCTGAGATTGTCAGACCCAAATAATTATAACAGGTGACATGATTAAGAATGGTTCCCCCAAGAGTAAATGTGTATTTGTTGTCAGTAAGGCGAGGTTTCTTCTGGAAGATCATGATTTTGGACTTGTCCATGTTTATGGGTAAGGCCCAGTCGCTGCTGAACTCCTCCAGGAGCGAGAGGCTTTGGTGCAGACCCTCTTCATGAGGAGACAGCAGCAGGAGATCGTCAGCGTACAGGAGGCTTTTGATCTCTCTGTCCTCGAGGGTCAGACCAGGACAAGAGGACTTCTCAAGTGCTGATGCCAATTCATTAATATAGAGATTAAATAGAGTCGGGCTGAGGCTGCAGCCTTGACGGACTCCTTTAGTTTGACTGAAATAATCAGTGCGTTTGTCGTTAATCTTGACGCCGCATTTGTTCCCATTGTAAATGTCCTTTATGATGTCATATGTCCTTCCGCCTATTCCACTTTGAATTAGTTTTAGGAAAAGTCCATTATGCCAAACCGAATCGAAAGCTTTTTTAAAATCAATGAAGCAGCCGAATATTTTCCCTTGTTTTGTTTGTTGGACGTGTTTTTGTATGAGTGTGTGGAGTGTGTAGATGTGATTTGATGTTCTGTGTTTAGGCATAAAGCCAATCTGACAGCTGTTGAGGATCTTGTGTTCCTGAATGAACTGGACTAGTCTGTCGTTGATGATGGAGCAGAAGAGTTTGCCCAGGTTGCTGCTCACTGTGATGCCCCTGTAGTTATTTGGGTCGTACTTCTCACCTTGTTTATGAATTGGTGTAATCAAATTTTCTTTCCAGATCTCAGGAAAGTGTCCTGATTTTAATGAAAGATTGAATAATTTCAGAATTGCCTCTTTCAGTTTGGGGCTGCTGTGTTTCAGCATCTCATTAGATATTAAATCCACACCACAGGATTTTTTATTTTTTAGGGATTTGATCTTGTCTGTCAGTTCGTGTAGTAATATGGGCTGGTCTAACTGGTTGAGCTGGTCTTTTACAGTGCGTTCCAGGGTGTATAGTTGGGAGGTCAGATGTTTTTGGGTGAGGGTTGGTTCGTTTTGTGAATAGAGTTTTCCAAAATGTTCTGTCCAGATGTTTGGATCATAGATGGGAATGTGTTTGGGTTCTTTTGATTTATCTAAATTATTCCATAATTCCCAAAAATAATTCTGATCGACTGCCTCCTCAATCTTATTAAGCTTTGCTTTCATGTGATCAGCTTTTTTCTGTATTAGGAGTGACTTATATGTTTTGAGGGTTTGCTGATATTCGTCTCGTGTTTGTTGGTTTGCAGGGTCTCTGTGTTTTGTATTTGATAAAGATCGTAAATCTTTTCTTAATTTTTGGCATTCCTTATCAAACCAATCATCTTTAGCAATTTCTTTCTTACATCTGTATTTTGTTCTTTTTCTCAGGGCTTTTCTGACCACTGTAGAAAATATTTCATTTAATTGATGAGTGGCTAAATTGATAATTTTCTTCTCTTCGCTAAATGAAGTAAATAGGAATGAATCTATCATGTTCTGAACACGAGTGCTGTGGAGCTGGGCTTCATACTTGGCAGGACTGTCTTTACTCCACATAAATCTGGCAGGGAGGGGGTGCAGTTTAACCTTCTGATCTGAATAAGGCCGGAGATTCCCGGATCTGTTCAGACTGAGGACTGTGTGACTGTGGTCTGATAACGGCAGCTGTGGCATCACTGTGAAATAGTTGATTTTCTTGTTGTCTATATCTGTGATGGCGTAATCTACTGTGCTGCTGCCGAGACATGAGCAGTAGGTGAAGCGACCCAGAGAATCTCCCCTAGTTCTGCCGTTAGCTATGTACAGACCCAGGCTTTTGCAGAGCTGCAGGACTTGTTTTCCGTGCCTGTTTATGGTGTTGTCATAATTCTGACGTGCCTTCGTGAAGTGTTTCTGCTTATATATATGCGAATTGTTGATATATTTGTCTCCATCTGGGGTAATGTAATCTGCTTCCTTCCCTGTTCTAGCGTTCAGATCCCCCATTAACAGAACCGATCCTAGAGATTGAAAGTAAACAATCTCTGACTCTCTCTCTCTCTCTCTCTCTCTCTCTCTCTCTCTCTCTCTCTCTCTCTCTCTCTCTCTCTCTCTCTCTCTCTCTCTCTCTCTCTCTCTCTCTCTCTCTCTCTCTCTCTCTCTCTCTCTCTCTCTCTCTCTCTCTCTCTCTCTCTCTCTCTCTCTCTCTCTCTCTCTCTCTCTCTCTCTCTCTCTCTCAGGGTGATTTGCATCAGAGTTAGCCATGGTCTCCCACATATGAATACAGCCATAATGGAACGGAGCTGGGTGACATGTGCATTCCCTCAAGGGTGAAACAATAAGGATGTGTGTGTGATCTGCAGTTGTATCTCTTCAAATCCACAATCACATGAAACATCATCTGGTGTTGTAAGTATACTGAATGTTATCATAATCAAATAAGCCATTACTCCTTTATTAAATGCAATGATTTTGCAGGAGATTAAGTGTAATGCAGTATAAAGTTTTGACCTGTATTCATTATTGAACCTCATAGCTGGATAGTTTTAAAATAAGTTGTCACTCTAATTACAGTTAACTTCTTCACTAATTATTGTGTTTGCTTTAATACATTATAATATTATGTTTATTTCTTAATTTTAATTTTATTATTTATTATATTTATATTATTTTATACAATAACTATATTTTTTTTAATGAGATGATATTTAACGGTGAAATGTCCCACATGGCCAAAACTCTGCAGTCTCTGATGGTTTATTCTAAACTTTTTTTTTTTTTTTTTGGATAGGGACACATGTCTGAAGTTCAAGTTGAAGGCTTCAGTGAGTTTAGCCACCGACATTTGGTGTCTGACAAGCCAAATAGTGAAAGGCTATGGAAACAAATGACGGATGGGTCTCTAAGGACCTCCACCGTGGTCTGAGCACATGGGTGAGGGGACATTGTCTAGACCAATCCTCTTTTGTGAGTCCCTTGTGACCCCTATGTCCTGTCTCAATAGAGGAACTTGACCCTGGGACATGGGCTAGTGACAGAGACACAGAATCAGCAGTTTCGTTTATTTTTAAATAACTCAAGACCCGGAAAACACAATCTAAAGCATGGATGTACATTAACTTTTTATTTATTTTTATTTTTCTGCACTGGTGCTTCAGAGGTTGAAAGTTTTGTTGCACAGGTCATGTAATTGTAGCACAAAAAACAAACAAGTTGTGAAGTTCATCACTTAACAGCCTCTGAATTGGGACACAGCCATAAAGAGAATAAACACATTGCGACAATAGGCCTATATGGTTTACCTGTGTTCTTCTAGACATCTTGGGTATTTTCATATGAATTAAATATATTGATAATGCAATGCTAATCGACAGGCGGTGTAACATAAAATAATAACCTATCATTTCTGCCTCATTCTACGATATGAAGTCACAAAAGTTATTTCAAGCACTCGACTGACCTTATGAAGTGAGTGTGTCGGCCCAGATCCGGGCCACATCTGGAACATGTAGATTCCACGCGTACAAGATGTGGGCCGGATCTGGGCGACACTATGTTACTGTCTGGGGTAAAAACGTCATTAAATGTTCTCTTTTGTTGGACAACTGATTTGTAAACGCTTCTCATTACAAGTTTGGAGAGATGTTTGGTGCGTGTTGCTTACTTTGGTGCGTTATAACTTACTCAAATCTCAGTGCTTGTAGAAATGGAGCAGCATCACAGTGCTGCGCTTCACCATGAATCACACTGCGCATATATCCATTTAATTCAAATGTTTCAATTTCATAATCACATTGAGCCAAATCTTCTTTATTAACCTCACACAACAAAATACTAATTCACACACACAAGTGGCTTTGTCTCACACATGCAAAACTGTGTTGCACACATGTTACTATGGTAAATTTATTCATCGCGTTGACCGATTTTTCGTAGCACTACGACATAGCCAATGCTATGTTGCACTGTACTGCCATACTTTTAAATTATTTTAAAAATGAATTAAGATTGGTCTCAGATTTATAGTAGTAGAGTTCCTGAAGTTTGGGAGATGTCATTTGGTCTTTGCATTTTAATGTTTGCATCTCATGAATAGAATCAAATAGCTGTTAAATTCAGCGAGACAGCAATAGTCTGCAGTCTGATCCACGGTTATACTAGATAATGGACAGGGACACTCTTGGATAAGTTTGAAGTGGGTTCAGCGAGAGAGGCTTTTGAGGACCAGGTATTGTTTTGGACTGCAATTACACATGAAGTGAATGATGAATTAAATTTAGATGAGTTTGAAGGACAGTGATAGGACATTCAGCATTTTTTTTTTATCATACAAAGGCTAATTAACAAATGTGCCACGGATGTATGACTGTTTTTCTTGAGCAGAAATAAAATACGGAAGCAAATGATAAAGGTATTTTAATTTTCAATTTGATTCAATTTTTTGTCATTGTCCATTTCAATTAATTCCTTTTGTATTTTTGAAATGTTCTAAAATGAACAGTCATCATTTACTCACCCTGTTGTTTCAAACCCAAGTGATTTTCTTTCCATGCTTGTGTTTCTCTTCATGGAAGACACTTTTCTTTTTAATCTTTTAATTTTCAAAAAGTATGCAAAATCACCAAAAAAGTTTTTATTAACTAAAAATGTAGTCATTCGTTCATGAGACAACAAGGAGCAATTCATGAACCAATCAATATTTTGAGTTTGATCTTGATCAATTAATTGGTTTATCCGATTCAAAAGAAATCTTAGTCAAAGATTTGTTCACTAATCCGAGTGAACACACTGTAATTTGAACTCTTACTTTAAATATATTCTTTTAATGCAAATCCTTTCTTTTTTTTTTGGTTGCTCTTCAAATAGAAATAATGATAAGACTCAGTGTTAAGTCTTGCGTAAAGAGTTTCCCCTACTTGTACCATAAAAAAACTGTCCAATTAAAAGGTTTACATACACACACAAAAAAAGTTTCTGTTAGGACCCATAAAACAGTAAAGCTTTGACTGTTGGTTGTGGATCAGTTAAGAAGCAAAAAGCACTCCACTTGTTTAAACCACACTGCCTCAAGGCATGCTGGGAGAAGAAAAGGCTCTCAGAGAAGTGGGATAAGTCCAGTGAGACAGATGCATAATGTCAGCTATATAGGCCTACAGACCAAATTCATTATTAAAAACCACTTTCCTGAGCCATTCACGGTATTTCTGTATAAGTCTGACCTGGGCCTGGCTATTTCTTATTTTTCATTGTGAGAATATGTGAATATGTTAAGTTAAAGTTAGAAACATGATGTCTCAAGATCCTCTCTTTCACAATCATCCTTTCCAGTACTTGTTAAAAAAACGATAATTGGTTGCCTCCTCTTATTACTGCTGTTTTCTCAGAGATTCAACAAGTCAGCTGTAGTTTACTGTTGTTTGTTATTTTGTGTGACTTGTCACAGTCTTCATAAAGACCATGAAAATATGACAGCAGTGAACTCGGCAAATCAGAAATAAATCACAGGATGTGCAAGGCTTCCGCTAGCCTGCTGTTATTGACCAATATAAACATTTTACACTCACCAAATGTGGTTTTGTTGCAATAAACAACCATGTTACCATCAATGCAAACATGCAGAGTGGGGAAGAATTAAACTGTCCTTGTGTCTGAGCTCAGGGGTTTTCTGCATCTCTGAAAACATTTACCTTCAATCAATAGCTACACCAGAGTCTGTACAGAAACATTATAAGGGTGCAGCAGGTCACATTAGCGAAATTCCGTCAAAATGTTGTGGGCAAAAAGCTCCATTTGAAGCATGTATGAAGCACTATTCACACAAGTAGCTTTGTGTTGGTCAATGTGCGAATCTGGATGATCAACTTGAACCCGTCGCAACATCTAGGCCTACATGGGGAAAACTTTCGTCCACATGCGAATTTCAGCCAGTTCCAAACTTATCCGATCAGCGTCTGAAATCGCATACTCTAAGTAGGTAGGCTACATATTTTGAATAAGTAATTACTACTTCACACCGCTAAAAAGTACGTAGGCTACGTTAATATAGTATACATGTGCGTGTAATCTGGACATGTTGTCATTATCATGTGATCTATCAGCGTTACAAATCCTGTTCTGTGCCTCCTGGGGTAATGGTGCGTTCAAGTCATGTCGTAAAGATCGGGTCATTGAGAAACTTGGCGGAATACCACAATAGAGTGGTGCAGGTATGATGTCACTTTGTAGGCTAAAACGAGTTAGCATTTTAGCACTTCCGGTTCCATTGTCTCGAAGTCAATGGGTTTTTTTAATGGGATTTTTGTTGAATGGCAAAAACAAACACAAGCACAAGACACTTTCACGTTTTATTCTACGACATAAAATACATATTACCTCACTCGTGATTTTTTGAAGCTGTTATGTGTCTTGAAAAAGGCGGTTGCTAACAAGTGTCTTAATGGGACTATGAGGCTGTTGGGGAAATTAAACGTTATCACGCGAACAGGTAAACTGAGGTAAAGTCCGCTTTTACAGCCTCATTATGCTTATAATTGTGCTAATAGTGGTGGGACCGTGGTGTAGTTCGTTTAGCTTTTTACTTCAGTTGACTGCATTTAGGCTTCAAAATTCATAAAAGTTGTGTTCTGTGAAAATTATATTGATGGACAAAACGTGTAAACGTGAGAAAGTACACCGCCATCTTACCCCGACGAAAGTGACTTGAATGCACCTGCCGTCGTAAACACGACTTCCCACCTCGTAAATTCGAAGTTACCAGGAGGGCTTGAAAGCACCATAAGTCTTCACTGGATGAATACTTAAGAATCTCGCTGGATGAAGCAGGTAATCCAGATACTTTTTGCCTATTCTTTTACTGTGAATTCGGACATACTTCTTTTGTCACGTACTGTTTTTCACCTATATAGTAGGGAAGTGTGCGATTTCAGATGCAGAATATCAGAGAAGAGATGTTTTTGCAAGAGGGAGGGGAAGGTTATGATGTTTAATGTTGCAAACAGGTATAGGCTATTTGTTATGATATTATTTTAATGTATTAACTAATAATCACACTGGTTTGAAGTGCAGATAGTTTTACCATTTGCACTTTGTTATTAGTTATTTACCTGTAGAGGCTGGAAATCTGTAAATGTGACCGCACCTTACCTCAGAATCGTATATGCTATCTACTTATATGGTAATTTCACTTTGGAAATATAACTTTTTCAAGAATTCCGATTCTGGATTCTTGATTCAGGGGCCAGTTGCATAAACTTAGCCATTGGTGTCTTAAGATCTAGTCTGACCCACTAGCAGTTAGTTAAGGGGCGGTTAGTCTTCCTTTTCGGTATTAAATTAGGCCAATGCATGATGACAACCTTGTTAGACTAGTCTTAGCGGTTTATGCAACCGTCCCCTGACCTTAAAATGCAATGTGCATTGGCGCTCTACCATAATATTAGTACTCGTTCATGAAACAGGAGTGGAATTGAACAGAAATGAATTTCTGTGTAAAAGGTCTGTGAAAACATTTTCATGTAAATCATCATGCCGAATTGATGTATGTTACAGGCGGTTCACGCAGAAACCGAGGCCCGGTTTATACTTCACACGCGGTGCCAGGCTTAAAAAAAAACAAAAAACAAGAACTGAATCCTGCTACAGTTTTAGTGTGGCCCAAAACTTGTCGTTCTCGGTTTGAAGTAAGTGAGAAAAACCTCACAGGCCATTGCAAGCCATCTGTGAAAATCAGTGCGGCATGTGTTCTGTCACAGGGGCCGCTTGCACAGGTAGATCTGTGCTTTGGAGGACATCACCTAGCATGCTTGGGAATTCTGACTGGCAGACAGACACTCTGGGAATATGTCACAGTTCTCTCTTTAAAAGTTCTCTTTGTGTTATACAGCCCGGCTCTGCGAGAGCACATATGCCGCTGCGCGAGGTGTATGCACGCCTGCGCGTGTGCGTTTGCGTATATGCTCGGCTTTTCAGATGTATCCCTCTTTTTGTCTGTAGAGAAATCCAAAAAAGCTCCTTTTTTACAATGCAACTGGCTCTCATCTCCTTTAGCATGAAAGTGTGGAAAGTTTGGAAAGGAAGTGTTTGGTATCTCACCATCCATGGGGAGTGTGTGGTGTATCGCGCCTTGGAGGCTTTTCCCCTCCTTCCCGTTTCTCCCTTCTTTCCAATAAGAATAAGATAACACAAAGACCTGCTATCGGGAGATAAAGGTGAAATACTGCACAGTGCTTTCCTCTTTCTTAAAGCAAGAAAAGAAAGAGAGAAGAGAGAGAGAGAGAGAGAGAGAGAGAGAGAGAGAGAGAGAGAGAGAGAGAGAGAGAGAGAGAGAGAGAGCGAGCAAGTCCTGGAGTTGGTAATGGAGTTTTTAAAGTTACCTCTCACTGGCCTCACCAAGGTCACATTCTTTGGCCTTAAAAGCACTCTCACTTTATTTTATTTTCTCTAAATTTCAAATGTCAACAAAAAATATATTGAGTTTCATTGTTTGCTCTGATTTCGGATCATTCGTAAGTGATTCGAAAGCAAAGCTAGCAGGGGCCTTTTGTGGTTCTATGTGCTTTACAGACAATTGGATTGTGCCGGAGAGTTGAGGCGGCCGTTGCCATTGTTCTGGGAAGATCTACTCTAAAACTGTGTTTCATAACTGAAGATGGAACATCAGTCATCATAGATTTACAATGGACATCAGTTAGTCAATATGCCTAATCAGATTCTGCCACTGCCCGTCATTTGTAATTCTTCATTATTTTCAATCTCTGCGTTATAGATTACGAGCCTGGGACCATCAGTCTGAAGGTTTGGACTGAAACAACTGAGATGGTGAATTCACGTGTTCGTCAGATGAACTTAATGGGGGTCTGTGGAAGTGGAACAACTGCAGGAGAGTTTGTGTACGGTTTCAGTCAGATGCTCAGTTAAAAATGTTCCGAAAAATGCTTTATCTGTGGTTTCATGTGGGCTTGATGTGAAAGATACCACACACACACACACACACGGCTTCCATGTTTTATGGGGACTTTCCATGGACGTAATGATTTTTATATTTATTTTCATAATGATTATACTGTACTGTATATTGTATCCCCTTACACTAACCCAACACCTATACCCATCCCAGAAAACTTTCTGCATTTTTACATTTTCAAAAAAACATCACTTACGTTGTACGATTATAAGCTGTATTCCTTATGGGGGACCAAAAAATGTCTAAACAAGGTCAAAGATTTTGGATATTGGCATTTTTGTGGGGACATTTTGTTCCCATAATGTAGGGTTTACCCTAAAATTAAATTCTTTTTTAATTGAATTTTTTTTTTTTTTTGCTTTAATGACAGCAGTTCTCAAGCTGCAGGAACTATTTTGTAAAACCAGATGATCATGTTCTCCAGCGTGATTTGAGATGATCATCTTGAGCTTTCAGGAACATTTGAGAATTGAATGCTCAATATTACAGATTTAATCAGTGACCTATAAATGCATAATCGTAAATATTTCTACATTTTATATCTTAATGTTTATTTGTATTAAATGTAATAAATAATAATATAATAATAATGTTTATTTTCAGTTTATAATTGTTAAATCCCAGAATTTGCATTCACACTCTTAAAAATATAAATTCTTTATTCATATTGGTGGTTCCATGTAGAACTTTTAACATTCATGGAACTTTTCTATTGCACAAAAGGTTCTTTATAGTGGAAAGAGGTACCAGGCTTGTGCAAAATTCAGAATTTCAGAATTGGCCTCCATTCAATTCATGAATTGGAATTTGAATTGAATTTACTCCGCCCCACAGGACGTTGAATTGAATTTGAATTGGAATGATAGGAAGTGGAATTAAATTCATGGCAATTCAAAGAAATTCCACACTGTCACACAACAGAAAGAATGTGTTGAGTCTCGCATGCATTCGGTGTTAGGAAGGTTGGAAATGTTATTGCTTACTGTTATTAGTTACCCATTATAAATGTGGTTTGGATTACTTTATTTGGATAACTTTATCAATGCAAAGCAATTTCGTTTTAAGTTGATTAGTAACTAATTGAATTAAACATTTTACCTCAGTAATACAACTAAATACAATTACATTCATTTTGTAATTTAATAACAGAAATTTCATTTCACGTAACTATTTACTCCTCAACCCTGCATACATTTTGTTCTAAAATAGATATTGATCAAATTATTGAAATAAATTACCCCCTCAATGTTGTTTAATTAGTTTTGTTTTTAACATTGCTTTTAACATTCATTGCTGGGGGAAAACATATCCTTTTAATGTAATCTGTACAAGTAGTTCAAACTAATACCATTTATAATGCAATCATATCTGACATATACTGTAAAGCTTCATTGTTAAACACTTCACTTAAAATATGTATATGAATTTCTTTGAATTTTTATTGAATTGCAATTCTGCTTCCTATAATTCAAATTCGAATTGTAATTCTAGATCCTGTTTTTGACATCAATTCAAATTCAATTCAAATTCAAAAATTGAATTGGAATTAAGGAGTCATTCTCAATTCAATTCTGAATTGTGCACAAGCCTGGTTCCTACTATTATTTTTAAACGTTGTTCACACTAGGAACAAATGGTTCTTTTAAGAACTGCTCACTGAAATGATTGTTCTATGGCATCGCTGCACAAAAACAAAAGTGCGGTATATCTGTAATTCACTCTCAATGCAATGTTTTTGGTCTTAAGAGCAAAACACCGTTTCTGCTCCAGATACAGGCAACACCTGGCCATAACAGAGTCACATGACACTGAGGTCAGAGCGACACACAATGCCTGGCTTTGTGTTCAGGTGTTCTGGTAGACTCCCATGTGATCAACTCTTTGTGACACATGCAGAAAGAGCAGAATATATGAACTTTCATTTCCAGACCAAAGTAGCTTTATTCGTGCATCTTGACCACATCCTGATGCAATTCAAAGAAAACAGCTTTTTCTGGGACATTAAACAGGAAATTCGTCTTGCTCATTTTACCTCAGTCACATTATTTAGGACTTTTTCAAGAACAAAAAGTGGAGGGTGAGAGCTACTTTGCATTATGCATGTGAAATACTTAGGTGTATAAATCAAATCTAAGCAATAGCATTGAGACTAGACATTATTGTTCTTTCATATTGGGTGCGTGAAATTTTCGAACAATGACAAGCCGGAGAAAACTTAGATACGAGAACGGAAAGAAAGGATAATTGTACATTATAATGGTAGAAATATTGTAGAGGTGACATGTTCAGACTGAAGCAATAATTCCCTGTGCGGCAGTCCTTTAGTACTGATTCAGCCATGTCAACCCTCTCAATGCATCCGAGACTGATCATTTTAATACCCAGGATATTAAATATTTCATCACCCACAGTTCAGCAAATAAATCACAAGACCTGTTCCTTTTTTTTAGAAACATGCACAATTTATTGAATGAATAAAATCTACAAGCATGTTGAAAAGTTGGAGCCTATAGCAGTTTCTTCATAAAAATAATGCACTCCACATAAGGTTCAAAGGGTTTTTCAAGCTACTTTGTATGTCGCTCATAATGTGCTGTCAGACTGTACTGCGACATTAGGTCACAGTGGTCATCTCTCCACGTCGGCAACGCTTCAATGAAATGGGCAGTTCATTGGGTTTGTGACCTGGTGTCTTCAGGTGCTGGACACTAATGAGGGTGGCATGTGCTTGAGAGCTCTCGCAACCTACAGCAGAGACAAGAACATGTTAGAACGGACTCTCTTTTATAGCAGACATACATTACACACAGAAATATGACATTAAACAAGAAAGAATTGCATTAAATTCCTAGAAATTTTTTATTTGCTCTGCATGTCCTAACTATGATTAAAAAAGTCAGGGTGGGCTTAACATGTTGATGACAGAGCAGCACTGTTGAAGCAGTTTAGAAAAATAGGCAGAAGATGATGCATGTGGTAGGGATTTTTTTAATGACAGTAAAAGCATAGTCCATATTAAGACGTTAAGACTGCTCCTCTAAACAATTCCCAATCTAGCTTAGTCTGTAGGCCTAACTGTTGATTATTAACTACACTGTAAAAAATTTGCTGTAATTTTGCAGCTGTTTGCCAGTACCTTACTGTAGATTTAAATTTATGTTATTTACTGGCAACAGTTTGTTCAAAGTTAAATGAACATTATACATTAACAAGTCTTTGTCTTTAAAGAATAAAATTATAAAATAACAATCTAATGCAAAGCATTCTGGGAACCAGAAATCTTCATCAACCTTTTTCTGTTTTTTTCCTTCAGATTTTGGTTCCCAGAATGCTTTGCATGAGGATGTTATTTTAGTTTTATTCTGTAAAGATAAAGACTTGTTAATGTTTAATGTTCATTTAATTTTAAACAAATTATTGCCAGTAAATAACATCAATTTAAATCTACAGTAAGTTACTGGCAAGTAGCTGCCAGTAATACTGTAATTTCTACAGATTTTTCTAACAGTGTAGGGTGATATTAAATCATGAATATGAAAACTGACATGTTTTTATGGTCTTGGTCTCGACTCCTAAAGACTCTGTCTCGACTCGGACTTGCTTCCTCAAAGACTCGGTCTTGACTCGGACTCGACTGAATTTGAAAACCAACGGACCAACGGACTCGGTTTTGACTCGGACTCGATCCTTCAAAGACTCCGTCTTGACTCGGACTCGGCATAGGCGGTCTCGTCCCCATCACTAGTAGATGCTGTTTCATTTTACAAACTTTTTATAAGTTCATACTTATTAAATTATTATTATTTAAATTATTATAATATCTCAGTTTAGTTTGGCTTTTATTCTACAATTAAATACCATAAAACTGAAATATTTTTTTGCGTGTACGTAGGATACTGCAGGCTGTCTGTGATTTCCAGGCGACATATAAACTTTGCACACTCTTTAGTCACTTGTGTGTGTGTGTTTTTTTTTTTTTTTTTTTTTCATTTTAAGCGAATTTAGAGTCAAAACTATCCATTTTATAGTTCTTAAAGGGATAGTTCACCCAAAAATAAAAATGGTGTCATCATTTACTCACCCTCAAGCTGTTCCAAACCTAGGCTATATGAGTTTAAAAGACACAAAATAAGATATTTGTAAGAATGTTGGTAATTAGTCTGGTCTGTCTGGTTACCAACATTCTTCAAAATATGTTCTTTTGTGTTCAGCAGAAAGAAAGAAACAGGTTTGAAACACCTTGAAGGTAAGTAAATGATGACAGGGTTTAAATTTTTGAGTGAACTATTCATTTAATAAAAAAAATTCTTTCATAAAAAAGTATTTCTTTGTTATTCCTCACTCTGGTTTGTGATTCGACACAAAGCACTAATTCTGACATTAAGACCTTGCAAATCCCTTGCTGCTCATTTAGTCCAGCTCAAGCTACCATGATCATTTCAATTATCAAGGAATTAAAAAGAACCTCTCTATCTCTCTCTCTCTCTCTCAATATATCTATCTCTCTCTCCCTACAGTACTAGGGAAGCGTCCTCATAAGCATCACAAAGTTTTCTACACAGCTTGCCAGTTTTATTAAAAGTTGTCTAGAGCTAAGAGGGATTTTGACATTCCCAATATTCCGGGCTGTCTGTCGGCAGGCTTCCAATGTATTATTATACCTCTTTAATATAGATACACACTTAATCCAAGTGTACAGTTTGAGGAGAACAGATCAATGAGAAATATGGAGGATTGTAGCAAAATGAACTGTCTCTATTGCCCTGTCAGACTTAAAGTGCACATTCATAAGCTGAATTCTGAAATGGTTTGGCTCTAATAGACCCGGAATGGCCCTCTGACTGCTGCTCTCAAGATCTTTCTTCTCAAATGAAACCTCATTGTAGGCACTACTTCACGTAGGCGCCATTGTTGAACCATTTGTTTTCCCATTTTCTGTGTTTCAAGCTTGCAATAAAAACAAAACACAATGCTTTGCTTTAAATTTCACTGGCTTTGAGTTCTGACTCGCATCCTGAAACATCATCTTCGATAAAAAAACGGAAGGTATCACTGTGACATTCCACGACTCCTTGCACTGACCTGGCGTTTAACTTCTTAAAAGGCCTTCGATTCTTCAACAAAAGGAAACTATACCCTGCCTCATTATGAAACATGAATCACTTCAAGTCTAAACCATTATCACAGATTGTGAACGACAAAAAGATCACCACGTTCTCAAAAATCTTCATGTACTGTTTGCTAACAAAGAGGAAAACAATAATGGAGTGTCCGACACGTTCTTGTCTTCACTTTTGTTCCTCCTTGTCTTCTCACATGGTTTTTGCTTACACTTCTCCTTATAACCTGATAAGAGTGTTTTTTTATGTATATATTATATTGTTGTGAAGAACACAGGTCTGGGAGGGTCTGCGTTTCTGCCTCCCGTCATTATTTCTTGTTTGCTGTCGGGCAAGAGAATAACTTATCCGATTCCACTTACCGCCTTATAGCTTTCTCTCTCTTTGTGCATTACAGCATTATATTTCTTGAAAACTTTAGAAGACGATAACAAGCATGAGATGTTATTCAGGAGAGGACCATTACGCCAGTACATATATACTGTTAGCCATATCTGAACATTTTTCCAGCTTTCCTTTGAAGTTTTAAAGAGTTACCGCAGGTAGGATATTGTCGTTTACGGTCATGTTTCCAGCATTTTCTTCAGTGGCTTGTTAGATTTGTCTCATCCAGCCATCTCCATTCTAAATCTCTTGTCCCAGAAAGTAAATAATTAAATACCAAAATCAAGACAACAACAAAAAGTACTTCAGCCCAGAGGAATAAATTAAAAGTGCTTGTTACATACAGCGTGCTGCCTCAGGAGAAGCATGTGCCTTTGAAGTGTGGTCCGAGAACGGCACAGATGTGTTTTTCAGCATCACTTTGCTTTTACTGACTCTGCAGAATTCATCATCCTATCTGTGTCAGATTCCTCTCCAACCGCACATTATTTCTCTGAGAAATGAAAGAGCTGCTTGAGCCACTCTTTCCCCAACTGAACCCTGCGACTCAATATGGCGCACACCAACCACTCCTGCTTCCAACCACACTGCTATCCTGAATGAAAAGGGCAACGCCATCTAAGAACTCAAAAGCTATCACCTAGACATCAAATTAAGTGTCCATGTGCACTAAACCCTGAATGCAGGGTAACTAAGAAGTACTTTGCAGTTTAGGGCAATGAACCAGCTATTAAAACAATTGTTGTAGGCTACTTGCTCTGCTGGAAAAAAAAACCCTCTAAAACCATTTTAGAGGGGTTTTGGACACGTTTCGGTCTAGGACAGAGATTCACAATTATTTTAAATGTATGTGCTTTCATTTTACATTTTTATTATTTAATTAATTATTAGCTTTTCATCAACTCATGAACCCCAGTTTGAGAAGGCCAGGCCGAGAGACCAGCTTAAGCCCGAAGTATACTACAGCGGAATTTTCGCCGTCCGCGTTCAGCCCAATTTTTGTGTCTGTGCAGATGCATGTACAACAACACAGTCCACAAGAACAAGTCTTTCCAAAGGAGTATATTGAAAGGCTTGAGCACTCAACTGTGCACATGATACAGAACCTGATTTCACATGTTCATGGATCATCATCAACATCTTAGTTGATCCTAGAACAACATGCCAATCAACTAATCAGATTTGAGGGACAAGTTTACAGTTTATGTCAAGTTTAGGCTTACAACCAGGGTTAGGTGCTTAACATCAGTGTTATTCACCTGTAATTTCCCTCTGATTTTAGGGATAACTTATGGGTAGGGTTAGGTTTATGAATAGGGATAGGGTTATGATTACATTTTCTGACAGGAACGTTGTTCCAGGATCAACAAAATAAGTTGCCCAAGGAATGCTTCCAACTCTGCAAAATCAGGACGTGCCAAGCAAGACGAAAAATGAAATAAATCTGGGACTTTAGGCAGGTTAAATGTTTTTTTGTTTGTTTGTTTTTGTTTTTCATGGTCATCTCAGTTAGTATTAACAAACACTGTTCAAAATGTACAGCGTCCTATACCAAAGGATAAGGAGTTTGCAATGGTTTGTCATGCCTTTGCTTCCTATGAGGCAACTTTATTTCTTTGATGCACCTCAACAAACTTTAACTGTTGAGTTGTTTTTGTCCCTCTGTGACCACCTCTTAACCCCAAATACAACCCTTCATTTTATGTGACATACATAACAGTACAGTACTAACCTTTCTTCCTCACAGCAATGAGCAGCGCACCTCCTCAGAAGCATCACTAGAAGGAAAGAAGAAAAAAAAACAATAATTAGTGTCATGTGTGAATGAACTGCTTCTATACGTCTAGTTGAACCCGTCAAAATCTCTCTGCTCCTTTCTGACCTGAAGAAAATGACGTGACCTACTTCTTCCTCCACCTACAGCTCTTTTGTTGGTGTAGATAAAAGCAACTCCTCACCACATATCTGACAATCCATAAGTAAAGCACATTCCAGTGCACAGTCTCACTCCCAATGAACAGAGGAACACTACAAGAGTTTCAGCTATTATAAATAATTTACAGAATTTTTCATTCGCCCTTTTAACCTCTCTGCAAAAAGCACATTTGGCTCAGGTTAAAAATATATGCTCCACATCCGCTCGGTGTATGAAGGCGGATCATAACCTGGTCCTGGAGAAGCCTGTGGTTTAGTCAAGTCCCATGTTGTCTGTGCTTTCTTGTGCTGATGTGAAAACGAATGAATGTGCGACTATGGGTCGGAGGAATATAAAAATGCTAACCAAATATCGTCCCTGACCAGGACGTCTCAAGGTCAAACTCAACAGTTTCTCCATTCAACTGTGAAAATCCTACTACTACTTAATGTAACTATTAATACACATAATTGCTTTCCTTCCTTGTCCCACTGAATCAAGTGCTTTGCCCTGGGTTTGGTACGGCCCTGGCATGCTGCAGTGTTGCCATGGAGACCAGGATAAACCCTTGCTCTTCCAACAGGCAAGACGGGTGAGGCTAAGCATCCATGTACATACAAACACACCCCCATCTTGGTATCTGACACCAGACAGCACAAATATCTCGGTTCTTTGCCAGGGGCTCCTTCTCCTTTCATATGTGTGCAAATGAATTCGTGGCCATCTAAGAGTGGGCGAGATCAACCCCGTCTTCCAACGGCTAACCCAATGGAGCAGGCCCGTCACAGGGCCTTTCAGAAACTGCGGAATCTGAGATAAATGCATTTAGCACTATGTAAAAAGGGGTGCAATATTTTCCAATTTTTATAATTTTCATAAATCTTTGCAGCTTTGACACTATAATTAGATATTTGGTAGGTCATATTTATCCATTAAATATTGTGTGTGTGTGCGTGTGTGTGTGTGTGTGTCTGTGTATAGATCTCTGCATGCTTTTGTGGGTATCCAGGGACATGTACAGTTTATCCCTCTGTTCATCCTGAAACGATTCTTTTCATTAGCTGTTATCAATAATGTAACAGTGTGCTTGTTCAGTTCTCTTCTCTCTCCAGTACAACATTACATATGCACTACCACATACACGAACCAAGCAGGCATATGTGAGTCCACACAAACACACACATACACACACACACACACACACACACACACACACACACACACACACACACACACACACACACGACCTACAAACGCTGTCTTATGTTTAGATATTAAATTTGTCAGTGTGCTCCCATCACACCATTTGAATTGGTTTTCAATCATTACACGATGGCACTCAAATTGGCTAAAAATAAAAATTAATTAAAAATACCCCAAATATATATATAAATAATAATAATTATTATTGAATTATTATTATTATTGTTTTTATTATTATGTACTGCATTGTTAAATAATAAATAAATACAAAATAATAATAAATTGAAAATACCAAATAATAATAATAATAATAATAATAATAATGTTGCAGGTTTAATATCTTAGCTATACAAAATTGCTAAAACATAATTTCTCTCCCCAGGATGGAAGAGCCTCTACTTACTTACCCATACAATAAAGATAATCCTTTGTGATTGCAGGGCTAATTTGAAGTGTCAATTATTCTTATGCAAATGCATATGTTCTTTCTCACATTTCAAAAGAGGCTGAGCACAGATGGCTTCCCACAAATCATGCCACGCAAGGCAAAGCAGCCCGCCAGACAATAAGATCTTGTATAATGTGATGATGGTGTCTGCATGTCTGTCCTCCCTCATGCTTGTGGGTGCAAACTAGCTCTTGTTTACCACCAACACAGCGATAACAAACAAATCGCCTGATATAGATATATATCCATGACCATTTATCAAAAGTCTAATAAAATGGGGGAAAAACAAGCGGTTAATATAGTTTAAAGTAACATTAATATATATGTATGTTCTACATTTACTGTATGTTGCATTTTATGGACGGCGACTTTAAACTGTATTGCAGCAAAAAGGAGAAGAAAGAAAGAAAAAGGATAGTTAAACAGAAAGAAAGAGACAGTAAGGAACAAGAGGCTGCTCTCTCAGCGTGACCTGAACAAGCCTCTAAAACGTGATTTCTGACAGTTTGCTAGCACTCAGACTGAGAGACAGCGGCCTCTCTGCTTTCACACTAAAGACCATGATTTTGCCTCAGAGAAGTCGGCTGACAGACACACCTGCTTCGAAACCAAGCAACTCCCAGACAAATATGTGGATAGGCTTCAACAAACTAGCATTGTAATTGCACTTTAAGAGCTGCAGAGGAAAGACAACTTGGTCATGTGGAAAAATTAGTTAATATTTTGAACGCAATATATACCAATTTATTCCTTTTTAAAAGGAAGATACCGGAAGAGACTGCACAACAAAAGACAGTGTTCCTTGACCTTCTCAGCTGATCCATCGCTTAACAAAAAGGAAGTGAAAAGAAGACCCCAAAGAAAACTTTTCAGAAGAGTGGATCAAACAACCAGCTCTGGCGTCTTGTTACAACACAACAATGGAGCCATTGAAACCAAGACTGAACATGGCAACCGGGTCCACAGGTTTTGATTGTCTCACAAAGGGTCAAGAGGGAGAGGAGAAGCTGAGTGTTGAGATATTTTAGACGATAATGGTGCTCCAGAAATGAGACGGTTTCAGTTTGCCAAGTTTGTTTTGACTTATCTACCTCAGAGGCTAAAGTTGTTAAACCTGGACGGCTAAAGAACTGTCCAGACTTTAATACCTCATGTCCATGTGGACAACGGATTGGCTAACAAGATACAGGAGTGTGTAGAGAGTGAATAAAGTGATCCTTTACACAAACACTGTTCCTGAATAATGTTAATTGGGGCATAAAAGCTGAACCCTTTCAACTCCACACCCTAATGCCAGTTAAGTTAGCCGCCACACAAAGCCAAACCGAGATGTTTGCTTACATACAATAGACAAAAAGGGCTTCAGACCTAATTGTACTTTGATTCACATACTCTAAATAGCATTCACCCTTCATTGCTACCAACAAAAACTAAACTGGAAGATGTTGTACCCAAAACATCTAAGTGCATTGCGGCGGACAGCCCCCCTGAGGGGAGCACCTGTCTATCGGTTATCCAAACCCTATTGATTAGCCCACATGGGTAAGAAGAACAGACAAATCTGATTAGAAGAAATGCTCAGTCGAAATTTCTGTCAATCATTACTAGCAAATTTCGGCCTTCCTCAAGTCCCTGTAACTCAAAGTACTGCATCACTGTATCAAGTGTTTAATCATAATTTGCATCTTAAAGGGGTCATGAATTGAGAAATAAATGTTTTTTCTCTGATCTTTTGACATATAAGAGGTCATTGTATTATACAAATATCCTGTAAGTTTCAGAACTTAAAACTTGTAAGTCCAAAAACAGCTTTTATTAAAACCAAGCTCATGAAAACAAATAATTTCGGATTTTGTCACATTATTACATCATAGCGCACCGAAAGACCAACCCGATCTCACAGCAATTCATATGTATTTTACGAGGTGGCTACAAATTCATACCACTTCTGCAGAAGATCAACGCCTATTCTACATCATTGCCTCTTTAGCCCCTCCCACCGACGCATGTCGTAGTACTAAATACGAGGATTGTGCCAAGTTGTGGAAAAACAGTCTTTACATTGCCCTCCTTGTGATTCTAACATTAAGAATGCATGGATCAGGTCATGTCAGTAAGACACTGTTCGCTTGTTCGCTTCATTTTGCTGCAGATCTGTTTTTAAACAAGACACAGTTCGACCCAAGCTTTTCAGAGAGACTGAAAATAAAAGATGATGCAGTGCCAAGTACATTGGATCCAACAGTAATGTCGCAACACACAAGTGTGAGTAACAGTGTTTTTACCATGTGCCACTATTGCTTTGTCTGTTTGTGGCGGATGTTAGTCGAGCCTCAGTCAGGTCAGTCTTGAAACATCCGCCACACACTGTTACAGATCGTTTGATATGTACTGAGTATTTATGCTGTCGTGCCGCAGTCAGACTGAATAGTTGTGATTTGCAGTTCTTTCCTTTGCCACGTAGAGAACGCTGCTTTTGTTATTGTTTTGATCTAAGCCATTCGCTGTAATCCTGAATACAAGCTTCAGTGAGTGACATCTTCCGTTTCATCATTAGTAAGACATTAAAACACGACACTGCACTTTATTTGCCACAACCGAGACTTATAAAGCACATGTAATATGCATAAATGTTTCACATTGTTGGTAAATGTTTCAACTATGTTACAATAATTTACAACATCCCCGCCATTACATGTATGAAATTGTTTTGAAAGCTTCCTATGTTGAAATGATACATGTAGGACGTATTCAAAACAATTCTATACATGGTGGGGACGTTGAAAATGATAATATGCAATATAATAATAATATGCAAAACGGTTACCCGATCACAGCAGTGGGCGTTTACTTCCAAGTCTTGAATGCGGCACGCCTATCAAAATGGAGCGTTCGAAAGAGGATAGAAAATAGTGTATTACTACTAAATTAGAATGCTTTTTGATGTAAACATCTTGATAACATTATAAGTGGACCTCAGAGAACATGATAATTAAAAAAAAATGCAGTTCATGACTGTTGCTGCAAAACTGGAAACTACACATTAGTAGTCCACTCATCACCTCTATAGAGACCAGTTTATGTCTAGACTACAAGTAATGAACAGATGCAATGGAAAAATGGTTTCCTAATGTCTCTGAGAGATTGTTTACTAAAATAATGGTTCCCCAAATGACCAACTACAATTAAAGAAACTCTAAAACTAATCTTATAGTAGCAGTAAAGGTTTACTTCCAGCAGAATTCTGAAACCCTCCAGTACAAAATGGTGGCTCACTTCACACCAAAAGCTAAGTCCAGACAAGCAACCATGATACTGTCACAAACACTGTCACTGTGAGGGCGGACATGCCTATTCACACAGCTCACACTAGTCTCTCCATGTGCCAGTGTTTTTCCTTTTCACCTATCTCCCCCAAAAAAGTGTGTGTGTGTGTGTCATACACATCAAAACGGTAAGGTGAATCCTTTTGAGCTGGCGGTGCAGTTGGCCACAGAATGAATAAACATCCATGTCAGGAGAAACTGATACACTCCCCTTTTCAAGCAGACGGGCCTCTCGTGGGAAATCCAGCACTAACACAATGGATAGAGACTGCCTTTTGTTGAGTCTCTCAGCTATGGGCTACTTCTTCTCTCGAGTCTGTAGGCTGAACAGACCACTCCCCTCGGTTCCTATTCCCCTTCTCGCACACAATTAACTTGAACCTTTTTCACACTTATCCATACTAGAATGTGTTTCTAATATGTCACTTCAGAGAGTTGGAAATCAGAAATGATGTACGCTGGCTCTCAACATGGGATGCTGGTGTGTCCCTACCAGGCTTAAAAACAGCTAGTTTAGCTACCAGCCTAAAACAGCTAAAATACCTGTTGTATATTCATACTAGTCTAAGCTGGTCTTTTCAACTCCTTCCTCAACCCATAGTTAATGAACTCATGGTGAAGATTTTTAATTCTGGCTCCAAATCCTCTGAATAGTAACAACATGATGTTCATCCAACACAAACTCTAAGGAAGAGCTCCCGACAGGTCAAACTGAGGGGGATTTACATGAAGTTTATCCGTATAACTCCCTAGTCTCTATTGGCTAGCTGAGTGATTTTCCCTTTTTCAGGGATGTTCAACACTAAATTTGAAATTAGACTTGAACTTGAAATATTACATACTTTACATGTACCCATATCACATACAATAACTATGGCAGCTGACAGGTCACCACTATGTCTTCAACATTCAAATGGAAAGCAATTTCCATAAAAATAAAAAAAATCCATTTGATATTTCCTTAATATTTATATTTATATCTTAAGGGGTCTTGCATCAGCCTGAAGGGGTTTATTCTGAGAGAACAACCGACTGGATGTACATTATCCCGCTTATTACATGGCTACTACACATAAGTAAATAACTAGACAAAATGTTGATATATTTTTTAATTTATTAAAATATTGAGTCAAAATGTTTTTTTGTACAGCCATACCACTTATTACACACATCATTTTGCCACATAAATATTATGGTGAGGAGAGATATTGATTTAAAATGAAATTGTTTTAAATTTAAAACTTTGAATCTTATATTTTAAATTTTAAATCTTATAATCCAACAGAGTACAAAACAATAGTCGCAAAATGGCAGCAGCTGCGTTTTTATGAAACAAGAGAGAGCGAGTCCATGATACTGGTGGATGACAATTAAACAACTGTACACAAAATATTGATTTGACTCATTATTTTAATATTTTATTAGCTCACCAGACGCAAAACTTCCACGAAGAAAATACTTTCCTAGCAAGCATATAGCGCTGCTGACTTCAGTAACCCGGATGGGCCGGTGTTATCCGTTTTCAGTGGTTGTTATCGGGGAATAACTTAACGCTCGGTGGTGCGATTGACCAGACAGAATCAAGTATTCCACATAGTCGTGTAATAATATTCTATAATAGAACAAAACCCAATTACCAATTAAATAAGGCTGCAATATTCCATACAATTGCATGTCAACTACACTGATGTGACAATGTCTCAGTGTTAGTCAACACTGAAAACAAGATTTGGATATCTTGAGCTCAGTTTACATACCCTGATCTGCCCTTTTCCAGTCATGCTTTAAGAGAAGATTTCTCTCACTCCCCTCATCTTTCATTCCCTTGCCCTATTCTTTGCTTTCAGCTCCCATTTGTGTCACAATAAAGTTGTTATGCATGACAGTTTGGTAAGCAGAATAGGTACTGCCCGAGCCTGCTGTGTGGCTACAAAGTGGGCCCATTCTCTTCGGCCGGGCTCAGTTACGGGGCCCTGGGCAGTGGGACAAGGACAACATTGCTGGGACATTCCCAGACTGACGGAAACAATTAGACTCAAAACCACAGTGAATCTTGGATCCCCTTGTCCTTTAAGCGAGGACATCTTGATACAGTCCAACTCTCAGTGAACCAAGTATCTTCTACAGTTGAATGGGGATCTAACCAAAGACACAGGTGCGCACAAATTGAAGGCTTATTTCACTTGCTGCTTAAAGAGATTGTTAAACCCAAAAATGAACAATTTGTCATCATTTAATCACCGTCATGCCATTCCAAACCAGTATGACTTTCTTTCATGTGCAGAACACAAAAGAAGAAATCGTTTTGGTGACCATTGACTTCCATTGTACAGACAAAACCAGTGGGTTATTCTGATAATCTTGATATTACAAATATAGGCTTTGTTAGAAGAGAAAAATTAAGTCCTTTTAGGTTCTTTGAAGTACCAGTACACAGATGGTTATCTAAAGAACAATAGAGGTTCTCGACTGGCATCAGGCTGCAAAACATGTTTGCAATCTTTGCTTTTAAAAGAGTGCCTTTTCCAATGCTTATGAATAAATAGAGAGGGATTTATCTTTATAAGGTAAAAGTAAAAAGGGTTTTACTCTGTAAAAGTAAGAAGAGTGTTTCTTTGCAGGGATGGAGGCTTGTCGTCAAATTGAAAGAGGGCAGGGACAATGCAACGCAAATCTAAAAGGCCTCCAATCCACAAGGACTCGCACAGCAACCATGGGAATGAAGGCTACTGGGGTTCAAGGTCAAGGCTAGAATAGAGGCCTGCAGATGTATTGTCTGCTTTGCCCTCACACATTCCTCACACACATATGCAAACATACACACCACTACCAACAGAAGTCATCAGCACCCCCACTAGCACAGGTCTGTTTGTGTGTGACACAAAACCAACAAAAGCAGCAGTTCCGCCTGTATGTACGTGCGTGTGTGTGTGTGTGGGCGCATTCACATGTGCATACTCACTCGTCCTATAGACCCAACAGCTGTACACATACACAGAGGATAAATTTCCCACAGCTTTGTTTGTCCGTCCAGACAAGCTTGGAGCTAGCTGGCCAGCTAGCTGTGAGAAATGATCTAAGACCTAGTGAAAAGAAAGACTTTGGCCAAAGCTGAGGAGAGAGTCTGTGATTAGCTCCTTTGTTGGAGGTCTTTTGAGCTTCATTGGCTCCAAAGAAAGACCGTCTAATGAATCCATCCAAGCTTGGCCCAAACTTTGTGTGGACGACAAACTAAGTTATGGTGGTCTCCCGGTGCACCGCCGCACAGCATAATGATACAGAACGTTTGCACATATGGTCCCCTGATTTCAGGACCCCATGTAAGCACTTTCTCATATGCCTGGTCATCCGTTCGCTCCAAGACACCAGGGGCACTGAGCCAGGAGGACGAGTTTACTAGGCCTGGTGTGATTGAAATTTGTTTGAAAGTCTTTACCTCTGTACGTCTGTATGAAAATGCACATAATAAGTAAATATGCCTTAAACCATATTATATTTTGCAGTTCTTTATAAAGTTACCAGCCACTGGCAAATGTTCAATTTATATGCTAAAGTCAATTTTTACTTGTATTTGGCAATTGGCGAGTGTTAATATAGGACCCGGCAAATTATTAGATTTAGACTATTAGAAGTATTCACTGGAACACATCTATGGGAATGAGAGACAGCCGTTTATGTATTTTACTTATTTTTATGTAAAAGCACTTTTGATTGTTGCATTGAAGCAGTGCAAGAGATCTCCTATTTTATCACAGCACATGCCATTTTCTCAAATAACAACCTCGGAGAAAAGAGGGAAAAGTGCACTGACACGGGGTATTCCTCAGTTGCAGTGAGGGGCTGCACGCACCCCCCGCCCTTTCGCTTCTCAGAGGCACCCACAGAAGGCAGAAAGGCTTTCTGACATTGCCCTACATTCAGCTGACTGATCCCACACACACAGTCTTCTGTCACAAATAATCATTACAGCCGCACACCCTCTTTCTCTCCCACTGTATTAAATATTGAAGATTTCAACTTTCAACTGGGAGCATGTTCAAGCACCCTCCCATCAAAACACAGAGACGTGCACACACGCGCACGCACACATGCACGCACACACACACACACACTGCCCTAGCTGCAATACAAACCACCTCTATTAGAGTGTCAATCGCATTCAGATCTTTCTTTTCTTGCCAGCGCTGACTGTCAGAATATATGGAAGCCCTACATCCTCAGACGTGACTGTGCCCACGCCCATCCATCCATCCCCACACATTTATATGCTTTCTTTCTTTCCGTTTCCCTTTGTTCCTCTCAACACATCAAGGTGCCCTGCATTTCTTCCTAATGTTGGCTAATGCTTTCGAAAGAATACCACCCGAGTGCTGCTGCCCGCCTCTGTTGCGAGTACCCATGTCACCGGATCGTCATTAATTATTCCCTCACTTACAACATGCTGTTGCCACGGTAATGTGCCATTAAGGAAGAACCAAGCGAATGGCAGTCTCTATGCAAATGAGGCTGCCACAAAGACCCTGGGCGCGGATTTGCAAATCGGAGGATGCTGCGATGGACACACTCTGTATTAGAATTGAATAAAGGGACGATAATGTACCTGGGCTTCCTTTTTAAACACAACGAGTGCAGGAAGGAGCAGAGAAGGAAAGGTTTGGAGGAAGCACCTGGCATTTTAGAAAATACAGGGGTGTGTGTGTGTGTGTGTGGTATTTGACAGTCATTTGAGGGACGAGTTGGCAGGGACCATCAGATTAACAGCAGATGCCTCTGCGACAAATCCGCAAGTCTTCGATTTAGTTGTAACTCGCATGTAAAATAAAGAGGTTTGAAATACATTTAGAATTTGTCCTTGTCGTCCTGACGAGTTTGCTGGGATTGCGGTGCCGCCGGTAGCGGTGGACATAGTCACGCACAGCTTTAGATAATAATCAGAAAATTATTTTTGCCTGTGATGTCTCAAAATGAGAAGAGTAAAAGTATGTGGGAAGGGGAGAATGAGAAATGCAAAGATGAAGATTTGTGCCCCGCTGAACATTATGCTGTTTTGGCATGTAAACCCTGAGCCAATCAAAAATGGTCTTCTTGAAGCATTTAGGGATGGCAGACCAAATCAGCATGAAATCACAAGGCTGCATTACTTACACACTGTAATATCATAAATAAACCATATTCACGTTTAAAAAAAAAAAAAAATAAGCCAACAAATCGGTTCATTTTTTTGTTATTTAATTGTTCAATGTGTGCAATATTTGATTGACATCCAAATGGTCTCTGCACTGTTAATGAGAGCAATATTAAAAATCATATTAATCACACATTTTAGTATTACTGTAATGCCCAAATTACAATGCAACCATAACACATTCAATTCAAAAAACAAATTCACTTACTGAAATGCATTTACAGCACAATTCTTATTTTAAAGGAAAGCCAGTGCACTGTGGAACAAATATTGTTTAAGCTTTTTACAAATATTATATAAGCTTTACAATTTGAATTGTAAAGTCATCAGTTCCGCTCATAATTTCCCATCAGAGTGATCAGTGATGGATTGACTGATTCCCCTCAAGTAGGAATTCCAGACGGAAGTCATCGCAGGTTGCCGGAGAGGGAACTGTCCCCTGCCTTTTGGATACAGATTGCAGCCATTATCAGGACAATTTCCCAGGTGGAGAAAAGCATCAGAGGAGTCTGGGATAACGTTGAATAAGAATCACAGATGGGGATGTGTTTGTTGGGGTGGGGTGGTGGGATCTTCAATTTTATATGCAATTGTCATTGTCTGCTGCAGACTTTCCCTTTCTGCAACTTTTATTTCGTAAAAGCCATCACTGCCAGGATCCGAAACAGGTCATTGTGTGCCTTCACAATTTAGAGGGCATTCTTGTGTGTTACTTCTAATATGTGACATATGATTTAACAAATCCACAGATGGAGAGGAAATTCCAGGTATCAGACATATTTGATATAAAGTAAATAGAGTACAGAGAGTAGGAGGAAATAACAACAAAACAAGCTCAGAGGGGGTTTGATGACACATACAAATCTGCCGTTGTGTTTCTACACACATACTTTACACTAAGCTATATTTTCATAAGGTATAGTTTGTGCCTTTGACAATCATGTATGGACGTTCTACCTCTCTCTGTCTCTCTCTCTTTATCACACACACACACACACACACACACGCACACACACACACACACACACACACACACAAAAAAATGGGCAAACACTGTCACTTGCTGCTGAGAGTCCAATCAAGCATTTGAATGCAGTGACACATTCAGTTTTTTTGGAAATGACAACATTTATTCATCAGGGAGAGAGAAATTTCATTCAAAGACCCCACACTGCTCTGCCGGGGTCGGTCTGGCCCTGTTAATTGATTGCTTCTCACTAACAAGGCTGTAAAGTCCTCCATTGTGCACCTCTTCCTCTATGCTAATGAAGTCCAAACACAACACGCTCTTTCTTTCGTTTCCTCTCCGCATCCCCCTTCCTCTCTTTCTCTCTCCAATAGGAGGTTTTGATGTGAAGATGCTATGACAGGCTTGCTCTCTTTCTCTCTCTGCAGCTGGCACGAAAGATGTGATAGGAGCCAGGACCAGGAAGCAGTAATGGGATCATGGGAGAGTGATTGCAAACACATACACACCTCCAAGTTTCCCCTCACACTCCCCCTAATGAGGGGTAAAGGGACAATATCGTCATTGTTCCCCCCGTGTTTGGGAACCTCGGGCCAAGAACAATTGCTGTTTACCCAAGCAGTAGCGAAAGTCCTCGCTGTGTCCGTTAATTAATCGGAGGGCTCCTGATTAAGTCTGCTCTAAACACCCAACTCAAAACTACCTTTCACATCCAGCCATTAGAGATGAGGGATTATCGGTGGCGCTTCCTGCTGCTTTCATTTAGTTTTTACACCATCCACCGTTTTCTATTCCTATTTGTAGCGCACGCACGCACACACACCTGTACTCTCATTGTCTATGTAAGAGCACTCATTTCCTTGATTTATCAGCAAAATACAAAGGCTGAGGCAGAGATACAAAAGTGAAAAAGGGATAAATTATTAAATTAATAAATAAATCAGCAGAAATAATAATAAAATGTATTACTATTATTACTAATACTAATTATTATTAATGTCAATTTTGCTATGAAATATTTTTTTGGTGAATTAGTAAGGTCGGAAAATTGCAATAATTATCATTTAATTAAAACACAAGTAAATGTACATGTTTTTATTGAAATTGCATTCACAGCAATTAAATGCCATTACAAAAGATGTGGAAGTCCCACCGTAACATCTCCTCCATGCACATTTGTATTGGTGAAGTCACCCTCTCGTTTACCATCAGATATCTCGATGCTACAATCGATAAGCAAAGCACCATCATGAATATGTGCAATTAGGCAGGGCTGGTGAGATTTTTCCGACGTATGGGATGTGACATTTGTAGGGCAGAAGCACAGTTCAGCATAAGCGAGAGTGACAAATGCCTAATCCCTTCCTCCACATTTCAACATTTTTCAGGTCTATCGGAATACGCTCTTACATACACACACCTACACTGCATATTCACACATTTGAATTCCCGGATAGACGAATTCAAACACGCCTCAGCTGTGGTCATACGGTGTCATGGATATGAACAACACCACCAGAGCAAGAACAAGAGGAGACTTCTTAATGGATCGTGAAGATTTGTCAGAGTGCTCTATACAAAGGCCGTTCTGTATGGAAATCACACAATTTTTGAAACACTTTGTGTGACAGAGTGAGTCTCAAGGATAATCAATTTGTGAGTTATTGAGAGGAAAAAAACATACAATGCGTATACAGTTATATTCACACACCACAAAGAAAAAAAGCTAAATGATAGACAAAACCATCCTTGGAGCTTTTTCCCTAAAGCCATGTGAATCCAGTGAAAATAGATTATGTGTTCACTATACTTTTAGCTGTCAAATCACTGGCAATCCTCGCCAATTCATCACATACCTACTTCAGTTGAAGTCTGCCACCAGGCATTTTACATGAAAACATGCAAAAGAAAATTCGATTTTATTTCTCAAAGTAAGCAATACAATATTGCCAGGAAATTACTGTTCGCTGCAGTGCACTTAAATAAATATATATCTTAGGAAATGGCCACATATGACTACATAAATATGCGCTTTATACACGTATATCTCAATCACACACATGCACTCTCAGGCAGACTGGTTTTATTCAGGTGTGGGTGTTTAATTTAGCTGAGAGACGTCTGTGAACCCTATAATACGGTTCAGGTCTGAATCCTCTTGGAAAATCATCAACCCATAATCCTTTACATTGTGTCGCATTCAAATGAGGTGCTGGAACTCCCACTAACGCAGTGTAGCAGCGACGGTGAATTTACACGCGCACATACACTGAAACAGAAATTGTTATAACCCCCACACACATACTGTATATAGTAACAAAATATGAGTAAAACACACACACACACACACACACCTGCATGTAACGTGGCACATTGCACGAGCTCCTCCTTGCAAACCTCTTCCCCCAACTAGCTACCACACACATCATGTCACACACACACACGCACACGGCGCATGGCGAGGCGTCGCTCACACCACCCAGGAAATTAACTTGACATTTTATGGCGACCACAGAGGAAAAAAAATATGGAAGGAAAGAAGAAAGAAAACAAAGCGTACCAAAGGCACAGATAACATAAACCCTCTCCCGAGCCTCGCCATCATATTCGCCAGGATTTTCACCGATCTGCAATGCAGACGGCACGGGGTGGCCACAGAAAATGAGCTTTTCCGTCCTCGCCCGCCTTCCTCCGGAGACGACGGCTGTCTCTCTCTCTCACTCTTTCTCTCCCTCGACAAATGCTTCCTGTCTATTTTCATATCCAATTCAGTTGGTCCCATTGGCACGGTTCTGCCTGATGTGAGGTTAACAAAATGAAATAAATAGAAACGGGACAATCTCACCTCAGTCTAAGCTCCCAATTAAAATGATACAGCCGCCCATGTCAGAGAACGAGAGCGCATTGAAATGAGGAAGGAGAGTTGCTTTGTGGCCGCTTGGATTTATTTTTTCGTATATGCGTGTGCATGCTGGACGGAGCCATATTGTCATTGCGACTCTTCCTGCATGCACACACACACACTTTTCTTTTCCATTTCTTTGACACAATAAATCTCTGCTAAAGCATTGCTATTGTACAAAATAGCAAAATATTGCAGAAAAAAAAAAAAAAAAAGTGTATATTTGCATCCTCGCACATGACATACATATGAAAGTGTGTTTCTAAGAGGTGCAACGGCTTAAAGCCGTTGGGCCAGCGTTCGCTGTCATAACCTCAAAGAAAAGATTCAAACACACCCTTGCATAAAGAGTCCAAATTAATGTATCTCAGGATGCTGAGTGCATGGACAGACAAACCTGTGCACACACACACACACACGTGCTTGTCTGATTTCGGTGCATCTCTCTGTGGCTGGGTCCTGCTCTATTAGACATGCAGGAATGTTAACATCATTATGCATTATTCTGAGTGTCTGTCTGTGCCTTCACACCCCCCCTCCTCTCTCTCTTTCTCTCTCTCTCTCTCCATTCGCCATATTGTGTCTGAGGAGAGGCCCAGACATGTGTGTGCCACAGACTAACGCAGTATTGTGTCTCCTGTCTGGGGATGGGCATTATTTTAACGGCCTTTCATGTGCTGGTGCACACAAATCACTGATCTTTTCGGAAATGGAAGAAGTGGCAAACACACCCATACGTACACCCACTCACACACGTACAGAAATTGTATTAATGCTCCACAGATGCCTTGCAAATAACGCCCAGGTTAGGTTGCCGCATATCTAAACTAAAGCACAACGTGTGCATGTGATATAACCTACAAAAACTGTGTAGGTAGGTAGGTAGGTAGGTAGGTAGGTAGGTAGGTAGGTAGGTAGGTAGGTAGGTAAGAAAGAAAGAAAGAAAGAAAGAAAGAAAGAAAGAAAGAAAGAAAGAAAGAAAGAAAGAAAGAAAGAAAGAAAGAAAGAAAGAAAGAAAGAAAGAAAGAAAGAAAGAAAGAAAGAAAGAAAGAAAGAAAGAAAGAAAGAAAGAAAGAAAGAAAGAAAGAAAGAAAGAAAGAAAGAAAGAAAGAAAGAAAGAATAATATTGAATTATATAATTTTGAATGCTATATTTGCTAAATGTGGAGCTGAGCGGCTAAAGTGATATTACTGTCAAGAGAGTGTTTACTTATTATGCAGCTTCATACAAAATGTAATCAGTTGTGACTATCGTCAAGTCCCATTTTCAGACTGTAATGGGGAGGGGCAGTTATATTTGCAAAATATCTCTTTGGCAATAATGAAAAGCCATTGAGACACTTATAAAATGTCATTAATTCTGATCAAGCTGAAGCACTGACCTCATTTTTTTCTTTTTAACCCAATATTTTATTATGCTGAAAAAAGGCATTTTGAAATTCCACAGCCTAGATTTTAGGGGAAGAAATAAATTATTTATTAATAATTTCTTCAATGAAATCTCTGTACCTCTATTTTCATCCTAATAACGAATGGTCTCGGGTTACGTTATCTAACACCTCTATGGATTATGCAAACTTATTTCATTGATATATTTTATAGTTAAATTGTCTGAAAATGCTACAGTGATATTTGATCATAATTTCTAAAGCATTGTGGTAAAAAAAAGAACAATACAACGGTGAAGTAGGTGATGAAGGTAGCAATAAGCAAAACTTATAGCTGAGAGCAACTCTCAGTTGATAAAACAGATCTCTCGTGGGTGTGTGGGCGCAGTAGAATATATGTAGATTGAATAAAAAACAGGTTGGAGTGTTTATGCAAAGCATTTAAATTAATATGCATTATTTTTTGGGGTCTTTTAACCTCAAATCTGGCATTCCGGAGAAATTCTTAAAACATTGTGCCCTGAGAATATATATATGTAAACATTCGGTGTATTTGCAGTGAAACTAGACTATAGCCTTTCCTCTGCCTCCCCTCTCAACTCCTCCCTCTTGCTTTGAAATCTGCATACATTTGCATGTCATTACCATGCGCATATTCTTTGTTCTGAGAGGGAAAGGAGGATGCGGTTTACAGCCGCGTCGCACACCTCTGTTATGCGATCCGCTTGAAGATGCTTGTATATTTAATGAATGCAAAAATGCTTCATCATCTGTTGTCACGAAAGGCTAACTAGCATTTTAAAAATGAGACCCCCCCCACACCAAAAATTTTTTTTTTTCAAAAAAAAAAGGTTATATAACAAACTGAGCGCTGTAAATTGTGGCATGTGGGGATTGTTGAATAAAATATTAAATTACTTTTCAAATGTAAAATATTTCTATTATTAATAAGACCTAAATCATTCAATGACATGCATGAATGTTTATTTTCACAAACTACACCCGGCTATAGTGAAATGCACTTAAATTGCGTCCGAAGCGGATTTAATTTTACGACACCATATGCATTCAAACGTGTCACATAAAACACAGTGATACAGGACGTTTGATAAACAGCATAAGCATGGGCTGGCATGCTGTAAACTGACATCTATTGTCCTTGTGGGCTCTTCGCTTTGTGCCGCAGCCAACTGTAATCATGCAAACGCAGGCGCCAGACTTCATTAGCTCCTCAGGGCCAACGCTAATCACACCACAGCAAGGCAAAAGAGAGGAGGGGTCACAGAGTATGCAGAAAACAGCCGGGCATTGCCTGCGTGCTGCTGATATACATGTATAGGGTACTGATAGCATGCATGCTAGCACTGACTGCTTTTTTTTTTCTAGCGTTTTCTTATATCTGCAAACTTTGCTAGTCAGCTTTCCAGGTATGCAAATTCACAGTTTATAAAGTGAAATGTTCAAATATGTAGTGGCTGGCTTTGAACCCTGCTTTGCTGGTCACCAGCATATGGTATGTTTTGATTGTTGGGACCAGCATGGGTTGCTGGTTTGCTGGTCACCAGGAGTGCTAGTGGAGAAGCTACAACAGCTCAGTATTGTTTGAGAATGGCATGACTATGCTGGTCCACCAGCTAGACCAGCACTATACAGGTTCTAACCAGCCTGGACCAACATGGATTTCGTGCTGGTTTACGTTGGAATTTTCAGCAGGGAAGACATTTTATAATGCAATGAAATAGTCTGGAAAGTAAAGGTGCATCTGAAAAAGTAAGATAATAAAGTGCACGCTGTTAATGTTTAAGTGCGTATTAAAGACTGTCTGTTCTGACAGAAATGATGAGAATCAAGACTTCTTGAGGCCAGCATGCTATGTTGCAGGTAAAATAACACCAATAATTGTACAAATATATTTACGGGCTGATGCAGCCAGATTTGTATTTGTTTTTACATTTGGATTCATCGGTGCACTCACCTCATGTTGGTTTATCATTTGATAACATTGATGTCAGGGCCCACATGCTCAATTCAAGTGGGTCAAGTAATGGTCACATTTTCCTTCAGCCCTGCAACACAAAGAAAAAAAAAAAGGAAATTTTGACTTTAAAAATCACTAAACATACTCAATTTCTTTTACAGCGATTCAAGCAAATTTCCACCTGTTTTGATGACATAAATGAAGTAAGAATGTGCCATAAACGATGGTGCATGCGGTTTAATATTTAGCAGACAGTTCACTGAAAAAAACAAAACAAAACGATAAATGCCAAATTGGACACAAAAAAAATAACATTATACAACTGAGAAATATGTTGTGAAGTGAGTCTGTGTGAGGGAATTGCTACAGCATAGTTATGCTATAGGTGCATGTGTGTGTGTGTGTGTGTGTGTGTGTGTGTGTGTGTGTGTGTTCTACTGGTATTCTCTACATTATGAGGACCAAATGTCCCCACAAGAATAGTATACTACCCGTAAATTTTGACCTTGTGGGGACAGTTTTTTGGGTTCCCAATAGGAAAAGAGCTTATAAATCATACTAAGTGATGTTTTTTGAAAATGTAAAAATGCAGAAAGTTTTCTGTGATGAGGAGGCTTAGGGATAGGGTTAGTGTAAGGGGGATGTAATATACAGTATACTTTAAAAATCATTATGTCTATGGAAAGTTCCCATGGAACATAGAAACCCAATGTGTTTGTGTGTGTGTGTGTGTGTGTGTGTGTGTGTGTGTGTACAGGTATATGTGATTTATGAGGACAGAAATGTGTATAATGACATGGGTATTACAACGTAAACATAGATTATGAGGACATTTCCTGTGTCCTAGTAAACCATATGGCTTAAAAACATACTAAACTGTTTTTTTGAAATGCAAAAAATGCTGAACGTTTTCTGTGATGGTTTAGTGTAAGGGGATAGAAGATACAGTTTGTACAGTAAAAAATAAATAAATATCAGTACGTCTATGTAGAGTCCCCCTAAACCACATATTCAAGAATGTGCGCGTGTGTATTAGTCCAGTACTGTGATGTTGCTGTGTCTATGGCATATGTGAATATGTGTTCATTTGAATGATAGTGAAGGAGGACAGAGTTAAAGCCAGGATGAAATCAAGTCTGCCCTCCACAGCTGTATAGGATATGATCTTTGGATGTCCAGAAAGACACTCTGCCCATGAGTTGCTGCAGCTGGTGTAACCAGCATTGCAGTTACCTTGAGGGGGTTCACCACTGGTGACTTTTCAGATGAAATGACTCTTTCTGTTTCAAACCATCCCTGTGTATGGGAGAATACTGGCAGAGGCTGCCTGTCACCTCAAAGTATGTCTCTGGCCAGCAGAGCCCGAGATCTCTGCAGCTATGCATTCCCTAGTGAAACACACACAAACACACACAACTGCTCTGCTCTACTGTCGCACTGATCCAGAGCATAACATTATATTTATTTTTGCACATATTTAAGCATATACATTCTTGTGTGCGAACAGCTCTGTAGTTTGCAGATGCTGAAAGCTTAACATGAAGCTTTTGAATGGTTTTCTGATATGTGTAGCAAGAGGTAAACATGCAAAGTAACACATCGTCTACAGATACTGCCGGAGGGCTGCAGCTTTTCAAGCCAAATGTGTATATGTATCAGTAGCTGTAGATTTTATGCAATTGAAATGCATAATATGCATTTTTAGCATATATTCCTTAGCCTGAGAGATTGTTGTTTTTTATTACACTACAACACATTAAGGAAGACTCCCCTGAACCTATAGGTTTCAAAAGAGCTTCTTCTTTTTTTTTTTTTTTTTTTAAACCTGTGCAGTGTGTGTTATCTCCAGAAACTCTCAAAGAGCGGTGTAGGGCCATGTCCACATAAAGGTAGTATCCTCCTGACACATGTCAGAGGCAGAGTGACAGCTGTCAGCTTTTATTAAGCCTCTGTGTTCGTATGGCTTGAGCTTTTGACTTAGTCACTGCTGCTACAATGCACAATGCATTTTTTTTCACATGGGCTAATAATATTTTATTACATTTTCTGTTGGTACCTATGAGTAACAGTGGTTTTTGAGACTTTTAATCCCATCTCATTATATGCCTTTACAAGACTTAAAAGATGTTTATTAGCACATAAAAAAATAAACCTCTCACATCATAAACCCTTAGAGGACTTAGATGTTAATTATAGCATTACAATATCTCATGGTTCAACCACATGACCGTTGTTTGGCTATTATATTATATGAGTCAGTCTTGACAGCTTATGTGCTGAAAAGCAAATGTATAAGGCAAAAACAAAAAGCAAATTCCAATCAGAAAATAGAAATTTATTAAAAAAGAAAAAAAAAAACAAAGAAAAACACATCAATCATTGCTTTCGCAAAATACAATACAATAAAAGAAATGACAGCATTTTGTTTCATTTGTGAGGATGTTATCTCTTAGATCCCCAAATGGTATAGTTTCTATATACAATAACAAAATATAAGCTTCAAATCGATCACATAATAGCACATTTCATGTAAAGGAAAGTTACTGTATATATACATTTTGAATATCACAAGCTGTTGTTTTTCAAAGCATTTTGAAAACGAACACCTTCTGGTTCAAGAGAGCAGATAGCAGTAATTAAGCCGAGCAGCTACGCTAAAAAGCTAAGAGTCTCTATGTGCTTGTATCGCCTGCAGTACAGGGAAACCAAGGTCCATTTTAGCGCTTGATGTTGGCAGTGTTTGAGTCGTCCCCATCCCCCACACCCCCTCTCTCCACACCCTCAGCGTCTGCACTCACTGGATCCCTCTGCCAACACCTCAGTCCTGACAATCAGTGGCTACTGGACTATATATGAAGGCCGACTGCTCTAGCATGGAGCCAGGTATGATTCCCCAGCTGACAGTCTGCATCACATCTGATGGCTGAGAAGCAAGAGCTCTCTCTCTAACACACACACACACACACACACACACCCCATAGCCGTATATGGATCATGACCAGCTACAAACAAAAACACTTAGGAACGATCATGCATACAGGCGTTCACAAACACAGTCCACACATTCTAGTGTTTGGTTAAAAATACGTCTATGGGGAAAAACTCAGGATATTTTTGTGGTTGTACAGACAATCTAGATGTTCTAGACACTGTTTACACCCGCCATTAAGATATGTTTTGGTCAATCCATTCACAATTGGACGATGCTAAATATAGCTGTAAACAGGGCCTTAAAATGTTTTAAGCTTGGCCACTTTCGACCACTTCCAGAGGTAGATGAAACCACATTAAACTGGATTGCTTGTATAGTTTAGACGTTCAGGTAGTCGAATGCGTTCGAACAGCCAAAAATACCCAATATTATGTGAGCATTGAGGGACTTGTTGTGAGAAGGCACTGCATTGTACCAAAACACACAGGTTATGTTCGAAATCGTTGCTGCTTTCTTTATCCTTTTCAGTCATTCAGTGTTCGGCACTCCAGCAAAAGTGATGTAGAACGTGATAAAATAAGAGGGGAGTGTCTCCAGGAAACCTGAACGGAAGTAGTTACAGGAGATGAATTTGAAACGCATCCTAACACCAGATGGAAACAGGGCCTTAGAGTCTCAAACGACATTTCAATTGAAAAAAAAAAGAAAAAAAAAAAAAACATCAGTCCAGCTGTGGATAATGCTTTGTTCGGCCATGTGGCACAAAACGGTTGAGACTATGTGAATGATTGTTGCCTATTGTCTTTATTGTTGTCCTTTTCTCGTCTACGCCACCAACCTTTACACTTTCTTATCTCATTTCTCAACACGTTTAGTACAGGAGATACTCTCGTTTCCTCCCATTAACCACTGACAGGCTGAATCTAAAACATGCAGGAATTTAATTAAATCCGGCCGGCTCTCATAACGGCGGTCTAGAAGTGGGGGGGGGGGGGGGGGGTTGAGGTGGAGGTAGGTTGCACACATCAGGTATAAGTGTGTACTTGTGGGTGGGTGCGAGAGGGAGGGAGTTTTGCTGACACCTCTGTTGCCCACTTTCACGCTAATTAACACTTCTCAGATATACCCGCTGACGGTAGTCTACATGACAGGCTCAAGAGGACATTTGCGCGGACCTTTCGTCTCTGAACAATCCGAGCAGATAAAGGTGCGCGCAATACTTGCAACAAACGTGTGTGCGGGAGTATAATATATACACATGCACAAATACCTAACTGACAGCAACAAATGCACATGAAACGGATCTTCACCGATGCCGCCTCATTATACCACCCCATCTGTAGAAGTCATGCAGTAACTCTATCCGAACCAGGATAACATAGGACCATGGCGGTGTGATTCATGTAACTGTCCGTTCTCCATGAGAATGCCTCACTGCCACTCGGCACTATAATATCATGTCTTTTTGATACTTTCCTCCACACTAAATTCAAAGGACTCTAAAGAAGCCCATCACTCTATGACACCCGATGTCAGTCGTGCTGATGGATGCACGTAGCACATTGACATATTCTTAGCTTGGCCTTCTATTATTAGTATTTATTTTACCCCGTTGGATGGTTGATCACCATAAATGGGAAGCGCAATATTCTCTAAGTAAACCTATATCTAATTTCAGATTGAATATTTGCAGGTGGAACACGCATGCGGCATTATGCAAGGCTTCTATGCCAGCGTTCTATATGTTTTTGTGCTTCTATAAGGGGGTGATATACAAAAGAGGTAAGCATTAAGAGTCATTTCTAGCACTCCTGCCTCGGCAGTGCCAAGAGGACGCGCGGAGATGAAAGGTAATGCAAATGGAAGTGTCATATAGCGAGTTCCATTCCAGACAGCCACCTTTGAAATAATTAAGACCGTGGAATGGAGTGGAGCCCGAGTGAGGAATAGCTATTCCTCTGAGTGACTCCTTCTAAAGACAGCAAGCAACCAGGCACAACACTGCTGTGCAAATGTTACGACAGAATCTCGATTCAAATGATTGTTAAATTTGCCAAAAGGGCATTTCAATGTTAATTTGATGATTAAAAACTATAATCTCCATCAAAGGGGCGCCATTTTATATTGTGACCTTTTTACAATAATCGAGATGGTCATTAAATGAAATCACATTCAACACAATCATATTGAAACATGTCAAAATGTGTTAAATGCACAGGAATTGGCTTTCTTTTAACCTTAGCCAAGGGCCACAATTCCACATACAGTAGCAACTAAATATTCATCCGGAATTTTCTACTTGCACACGGCTAAAGATGAATACAAAGTGGGTGAAATGTGAATGATTCCATGCTGTGTTGGAATATGGCGCATGTGTTGTGCCGGATAAGTACATGGCTTGCCACAAGCAATTCACATATGTAGCTGACAATAATGGGGCGGGTTTATGCATGCAAATGGGTTTCTTGAGTCGCATCTTGCCAGCGACGCTAGCTAATTTCCTAATTGGAGAGTGTGATTATGCGAACGCGGTGCCACCTTATTGGAACATGCGAGGTGGGCTTGTAATCAAGCGCGTGCCAGCGGACATTTTAGGTCTATCCTTTTCGCATGCTCACCACTGCTAAATTCTTTAAGATGGTGGCACCTTGAAGGAAATGCTACTGCGCTGACGGAGCCCAGCCCACCTCCTCCCTACCCAGAGTCTGCAATGCGATTCTGGGAAGATTGTGGGGCACCCTTCGCCTACCCCACCTGCATGATAAATTTTTAATTCCCACGTTACTAATAAGGATATTAAGCAGAGAGTCTGGAGCTTCCGCATATATGCATGAGTCTGCATGCATTAAATTTGCATAGAATCAAGCGATTCAAATGTAAGTATGCGAACATGCAGCACTTCAGTGTGCAACATTACTCGCATGTATGACAAATGCTGTCTTTGGATTGTAACCCATGTTTTTAGCCCCACACACACACACTGCTCTGCTCAGATTTTCTGAAAAATTAGTTGGTACAAACCTAATTATTCTGATTTAATCCAAACTGATTATTACGGTCAAAGTGCTAATGGTTTTTCTGCACACAAACCGATATTTAGCTGTGTTTTAACCGCATTATTCACTCCTGAAAGATTTCTAAAATATATCAATATATTCCTTTCAATATATTATTTAAAAATGAAAATATACTATATTAAAATATACTATATAGTAAAAATGATCATTTATGAGCAATGTAACATTTAAATACATTACTTTTATGTAAATCATATTGTCAAACTTCTCACTGACATGACATGCATCATTTAGGCTCTTTCATCTGTTTTGAGGGGTATTTGAGACACAGTTATTGACTTATTTATAGCTCTAAGAATTTGCATAATCTAAATTCAGCAGAGAACAAACATGCTCAGATTTTTATATATTGTACAGATTACTTCTGGCTTAGAGGAAAAATATTATTCAATCTTGTACCATTTTATATCTGTCATTATCATGCAATGGAATATTTACAATTACACACATTACCAGGAACTATAATAAATGAATTATAAAACCCAATGACAGATTTTGGACAAAAACAACAGTAGTGTTTCACAACAGAGCAAATCAATAATTCAACCATTAAAAAAAAAAAACCTCATACTGAATTGGTTTGGAAGTTAAGGTCAAGATAGGTCAAACTACTAAATGTGGTGTTCAATAGTGAAATATTGACATTTGCAATTACTAATTTTACTAAGGGTTATATATAACATATCAAAAGAAAACATTTGGACTTTTTTTTAAATCACTGTACTGCTTCTAAATCTTAACACTGAAGTTAATTTGCTCCATGAATCATGCTGTGGGTTGTTATTTTTTAACAAACATTTTGGCACTAGATCTGTCTGCTTTGAGCTTTCAACAAGCTGTGCATTGACTCTGATAAATCAAGATTTCAGTGTGAAGTACCAGATTGTTTCTGCAACCTTGAAAGAGTGATATACACAATTACACACAAATACACAGCAAATAAGAATGCAAGCAGACATGCACACATACACTTTCGAGTGGCCTCTTAATACCATCACAGTTCCACAAACACACACACAAAGGTACATTCAAGTGGAAGAATCTTCCACTCACTAATACGCACAAACACACACATATATGGAACCTGTCCTGCTTTTGCACATTGCCATCATACGCATGTGAGATCACCCCCTTGTTGCCACAGCGACTCCAACCAGCGGGAACAACATTGTTCATGTGACCTGGTCGAGAAGAGGCGGGTCTACAGGATGCTCTGTGCCAACATGTATCTGCTTGTTTAACATCTCAGCACATTTTAAGGCACATTAATCCTTTAGTTTGAAGGAAGTAAACTTACACATGGACACGGAAGCTCAGTGAATCGCTTTTTAAGAAATCAGTGGTGAGAAAGCAAGCTTCACTTGGTCCCATTACAACACTGTAAAAAGTATCAATATGGGGCATGTGCAACTAAATGTCACTATGTATCAAACTAAAATATTATTTGTAGGACATACAAACTGAGAAGTAAACCTGAAAATCAATCAATAAAAATCTAGCTAAGCAAATCTGAAATGTACAGAAGAGTCTATCTACCTATTTACATCTATCTATCTATCTATCTATCTATCTATCTATCTATCTATCTATCTATCTATCTATCTATCTATCTATCTATCTATCTATCTATCTATCTATCTATCTATCTATCTATCTATCCATCCATCCATCCATCCATCCATCCATCCATCCATTCATCCATCCATCCATCCATCCATCCATCCATCCATCCATCTTCACACTATTACAAAAATCAAATCAAATTCAGGTTCTTGTTTCTTGCCCCACCTTGGTTGAATAAATCTAGTTAAAGATGCCATTTACAACTGCATACACAATTATTTTCCCCTCAAAAAGCATTTTCATCAAAGTGAAGAGAGAGCCTGGACTATTTGTTTGTAACAATCTAAGCATGGAACTGAGAAAACAAGTTTAAAAACTAAATAGGCTAAGCATCCAATGATTAAGCATATTTTAAATTAGAGGACAACAAAATGTATTCAAGAAAATAAGCAGAAATGACAAACCATGTCAATTCCCCAAATGCTAACAGTTCAACGAGCACAGTATTAAAGACAACTGTGCAGAAGCGCTGCAGTTTGTGACAGAGAACAGGCGGAGGTTGTGGAGTAGCCAAAAATATGAAGATTGCTTGCCCAATGAATACTGATAAGCTACCATGGTCACCATGGTTATAGTATTCAGCCAATTACAAGAGGCAATATGCCTCCACTAACACACACACACACACACACACACACACACACACACACACACACACACACACACACACACACACACACACACACACACACACACACACACACACACACACACACACACACACACACACACACACACACACACACACACACGCACAATAGCAAACGGCTCATTCATAGAGCTGCAGGCAGCCGGCCTACTACATAAAAATTCATATTCAAAAGGAACCTTGGAGTTCACCTCAATCCAGGTCCTAAATCGTGTAAACAGGCTTAATATTTAGTTTAAGCTCTGAGCGATAACACTTTAGTGTTTTTTGCTCACTTCCATAAAACAAGATTTTTTTAAATCAAGATATCTTGCAGGAGGAAATCCTCACAAAAAATAAATGATACAAATAAATAATAATAAATACAAGATTCATGATGTATTTTTTATGTTATAAGTTAGAGCGCTGGCTTATGTAGTGCTGTCTTCTTTATGGTATTACTAATTTTCTTAAAAAAAAAAAAAACCATGACCCATTTCTATCACTCAAAGCATGTGGTATAGCTGTAATGAAAGAGGTGATCTCAAATGATTTGCAAACATTCAGAACGACATTCAACCTTTCAACAGTACACATTAAATTGCAATGCGGAAATTTTTGAATAGATTGACTGTCAAGTCCTGGTGCATACAAAGCCAGCGCTGGATATGTAAACCGAGAGGACACATAACATTATCATAAGAGGAATTATGATGCGTTTGACTGGTGAGCTAAAAACAAAGTCTATGATTTTGTGAGACGCTAAAATTAAACCTAGCCCCCCCCCACCCCCCCTTTTTTTTCATACACCTTTGTTGTCTTTTGTGGAAATTTGAGAACTCAAAAGGCAAGGTGACAATGCATTTACACATTAGATTCTGGTAATTGCCTGTCAATATATTTTGGTAACAATCAATGCCCTGTTATAACAAGTATTCACAGACAAGAGTCTATAATAAAAATTACTTGTCAGGCATTTAAACAAAGGTATATACATGTTTCCCTCTTGCAATAGGCCTATATTTAATGCACATTTATATCTTATCCAATTTATCCCATTTATCTGTAACATCAAAAAAAAAAAAAAAAAACTAAACTATAAATATAATAATTATAAAAACAATACATTTTAATGCATGCATTTCTTTATTTTATAAATTGATGTTGGCTAAATATTAAAAATAATTATTTAGTTTAAAATGTGTTTAAAGCTATTGGCTATATCTTATATCAACCATTTTAATAGCATTACAATTCCACTGTGTTAACAATGTTACTGAAATGATCCTTTATAAGAGAATATGTGTTAAGGTTAAATAATTTAGTCAGTGTTAGGCCTCTAAAAATATCTCATTTAATCTTCGACTAACTTGCATTAGGGCTCTAAAAAATAGGCTAGGCTACCTTATTTTTTAACCGACCCTGAATAAATTCATAATAGAGTTGACCTATATTGAAAGTATATGCTGCAAAGAATAAATACAGTAGGCCCATAATAAGAGGGCGTTAAGCCAGAGAAAAAAATAAAAAATAAAAAAATCTCACACATGCCAAGTTCAAATACAAGCGCTTTGAGGACAATAGTGGTGATGTCATGTTTTAACGCGGTCTGCAGCAAAGCTATGCTTCAAAACTTCAAGCTCAATACGCCACTTCTTTTACATACACACGCCTTATTCCCACACTTATTCAGCTCAGCAGAGGCAGCGTATATAGCTATGATGCCTGTGAGAGATTCACAGCCGTTAGGCTACTGTTCCTACTTTGGGGCCCGCGTCTGCTGAGGCTGGGAACGGTCGCCACTTTCTAAAGGGATGCAGATGAGTCGGGTGCACTTGACATCTTTTCATGACCCATGTCGCCCCCAGCCCCCCCCAGCCCGCCGGCGCTGTCTGTCATATTCTGGATAGGGCCGTGGCATTGCCACTTGCCCTCGAGCGTGGGAATGGGAGCGTCCAGTCGTTCACATCTACTGCGCTCCGTTTAACGGAATCAATTAAGGAGGACCGACCCCCTCGCTCCCCATGTGCCCACCCCTTTTCATTTTTGTCAGCTCTCTCTATATGTCCTAATTATTTCTGTTTGGGATGCCAGCGCCGTTTCCTGGCCAAAGGCGACCGAGCTGAAATAAATAGTGAGCACGTGGGTTCCTCTCTCTTCACGTGTCAAGTTTCAGTAAATTGGTGAGATCATACAAACTCGAATATTATTAATTCAATCCCTGCACGTCAATTAATTTATTCTGTTGCGTAAAACAGTACTTCCTTAGGGAAACGAAGCTGACTTTTTTGGTTTGCATTTGTTTGCGCGCGAGCGATGAATATAAAAAGCATATCCTACTTTTTCAAAGCAACATAATAGGCTATTAAATGAAGCCTAAAAAAATAAATAATAAAACCCCAAATTCTGTCTGACATTGTGTGTAGCTATCAGCTCTCCAAAGGTATTGACACATATAATACACCCTAACACATTTTCTTTTTGTAGCCTAAATGTATCTTCGTGTCATTAGGCATCCAGAGTTTTCGATGATCCAGGAGGCAGTTTTTACTTTCGGTTATCTAGCTTTATGAAGTGCAAAATACTCATACAGCTAGATAACCAAAGATAACAACTCGCTTCCAATTCCACAACAGTAATCCCCGGATACCTCCGTGTCTTGTGTAAGAATAAATCCAAGTGGAGAAGTTGCTAAAAACACAGTAAAAACAGGCACGGGACTTCACAATTGTCATTTGTAGTTCTTAAAAAGTAGGTGTGCTCGCAAGAAAAATAAATGACAGTTTCTTCACAGGGTAATGAGAATCAAAACGGAAGCTATAATCCATTTGACATCGGAGCAGTTAACGTTAAAACAATATGAGAGTTGGAGTGAGGGAGCCTGTCGAATAAGAAGCAGTCATCCTCGCACAGGCCATCATTTGCATTGCAAATTACCTCCCAATCTCACAAAAGGCTCCTTTGGCTCTATTAAATCGTGGCAGCAGCGATAGATATCCCACGGAACCAGCAGCGAGATTATACAAAGAAAAAAAAAAAAAAATCCGATTCCAGAGGAAAAAAGTGCACACGGAAATAACATCGCGTTTGTTTCGGCACTGAATGGAGAGATCTCTCTCTTATTTTTGGCCGAGTGGTGGCAGGTTGTCCGTGCACGGAGGAGATCGGTAATGCCACAGATCCCTGAGAGCTGCTATGAGAGAGACGAGAGGAGGATTGTGTTGCTGCTGCCAGCGGTCTGAGAGAGGGAACAGGGCCACATCTCGAGGAGTGGGGGGGCGGAGGGGGTAAGCGGGGGGGACGGGCTTCCAGTACCAAAATATGGACCAGCCAGAGAAGGTCAAAGGTCTCGGACCACGGGAGTGCAAGGCGATGATGATGATGATGATGATGAGGAGGATGATGATGTCATTAGAATTCTCCAGAGTGCGTTTGTTTCCCTCGTGCAGGTTGAAGCTGCGATCCTGCACGCACTATTTCTGTACGCATAATGCATTTTTCAACGACGAGCATAAGCTACTTGATGGAAATATTTCAGAGGCAATGCCAATCACCCTCGATCACGAGGATTTTAGATTGTGCGACTGACTAGATGGAATGCTCGCCAGCGACACAAGGAGTCTCGCGATCATTCCTCTGGCATTGACAGACAACACGCAAAGGTATGTTTAGCAGAATATAGCAGATCGCACTTTAGACAGAGTACGCTGATTTCCATCGTTAGTAGATGTTGATGCCCTCATTTTCTGACCACTGATATCAGAATCTTTATTTGTTTTGTTTTTTTCAATTGATTACATATTCACGTGGACTTTCTGTTCCACGAGAACTGTAATTGAGTGCAAGTGGGTAACAAACATATCATTCAAAACGTGATGCTGACTTTCCAGCATCTGTGTGGGTTTCAGAATGTGGGACTCACAGTACATCTCTCTCTCTCTCTCTCTCTCTCTCTCTCTCTCTCTCTCTCTCTCTCTCTCTCTCTGTGTGTGTTTGCAAAGCTGCAGAACATATGCAATAAAATTATCTCTATCACTTATCTTATAAAATGTGTCTTTATTTAATTTTTCCACTCACCGAATAAGCTATTTGAGCCACTTGTCACAATATGGATGTCAGCACAGAAGGTGTTCTATTAGGCCTACAGGATCTCTCGCCTTATAGGTCTCTAATTTTGGCCTTGCTTAAGGTCAAAAGACAGATATCATTTGAATTAAATTTGATATGAAGGCTTTCTGACTGAATTGATTTAGTTGAACCATGTCACAACAGCAGTTTTGAATCATTGGACCAGGGTGAGACACATACTCTCAGCAACAGTTCATTTAAGTTCATAAAGGCAAAACTAATAGTTTGAAGTTGGAAAACTTAGACCTCATTTGTAAAACTCCTTGTTTAACATCATAGCATTATTCAGGCCTTATAGAGCTGTTGTACTGCCACAATGAATACAACCATGAATAAGAATCTAAAATCAATAGGAACAAAACCAATAACTAGTCTAAGCATCAACACATTATGTATAAGAACATGTACACATGTAAAAGTTGCCTGCCTCTCCTGAAAAAACCACAAAGATTTATTTGTGTTTCTTCTTCCAAAAATCTTAAAGAGGACTGATCAACATTACAGTGATTAAATTAGAATTAATGACAGCTCACTAACATCTCAGAAATTGGTGTGAGAGAAGATAAAATGTGTGATTGATGAATCACTGCCTGGAGAAGATATCTCATATTTTCTATCCCAACATGCAAAATGAAATTCCCTTGCGCACAATGACAAGTTATGTCACCGTCACCCATAGGCTATCTATGCATGAGACTTTGGCCTTGAGACCAGTGCTTTGTGTTAGATCAGTTCAAAGTGTGCTAACATGATCTTGTTCTACAATGGTTATTTTACCTCGAGAATAAATTTAAACGCACCATTTTCCATTATGTGAAATTGCTTTTGTCAAAGTCTGTAATGCGACTAATATTATTCGTAATGGCCATAAAAAAGAAGGATGAGAAGCGTCTCCAGATGTACTCACTTGAGCAAAGGTTTTTTTAAATTATGCCGAAGCCGACGTGACCAGATGCAACTCCTGCTGTAGGTAAAGAAGCCGGCGTGCACGAGGAGCTTTCGGTTTGAAATTGCCGCTAATACTCAGTTGATTGCGCGTGCCTCAGCGGCTCTGATTCTCACAAGAGCGCAGTCCAAGCGCACGAGCACGACAGCTACCGTATAAGCGAGAGCCAGTGAGAGGGGGAGAGAGGGAGGAAGGAGGGGTTGAGAAGTTTCCCATAACCTATTTGTCTGCAGTACCAAATAGAAAAGTGCACTGTTGAGCAGAGAAGGTCGGCATGTTTCCCCCCCCTTTCTTTCCTTTTCTTTTTTTTCATGAAGGGTGTTCGGGAGGGGGCAGTCCTCTCTGTGAAAGAAAGGACGTGCTCTGAAATTCAAACAAGTTCGCCAGGTCTTTTGTTGGACTTGAACTGAGGAGGCATTGTTCCTCTATTGGCGTGGACTAGCCCCAAGTTCCCAGACCAGGTTACGGATTGACTGCGGTAATGAATTTGCTCCGAGCGCTTCTTCCCAACACGTTTTGACTGACGGAACGCAATGGCAATCTGACACTGAGAGGACATCATTAGCTCGGAGAAAACTTGCACACCGATACGTAATGGCTTGTGAAGAAAAAGAAAAGAGAGAAAAAGTGAAATCTTTACACTTTAAACTTACCATAACCTAAAAAGTGCGCGTGTACGCAGGCAGATAAGGCCATGAATGTTTAGGCCTACACGCAATAACATTTACAGTGTGAGGAAGAATTTTACAGAGAATTCTCGTTTGACAATGTTAAAAAAATATGATCAATAAGTTAAGACAACATGTGTTTTTACACTCCATCAAAATAATAAACAATTTTCAACTTTTTTATAAGTTATACAACATTCAATTCATTTTTTAAAGTCAGTTTAATGTAATGCAAGTTGAAATGACTTAAACATCTAAGTTGATTATACTTAAATTAGTGCAACGTCAGCAAAATACTTTTTAAACAATAGATTTATGCTGTATGCAAATGAAGAAATAAATAATTATATTGTTTATGTTTTGTCAATGTCTCATCCGATGATGATCCTAACAAAAAAGTGCAGTTGCTATAGTTACCTCATCTGACGAATGAGATTGCTGTTCGCCAGTGTTATAGCTTAGGCTATTTAAATATACGGGCACTGGTTTGCTTCTAATCTAACTTTGAACATTGACCTAAAAATAGACATTTATTTGTAAGACCCTGATGCCAGACCTTTTGTTTTGACATTCTATGTTGGGGCTTCAAACCTTAATTAGGGGGCCAGACCCTCCGCCCAAACCCTCGCAAATTCACACAATGAATATCCGTAAATTATTATTTATCATTTTTATATTGTCATTATTGCAAAGCGTTTTATTGACCCTCGTTCAGATTTTAAACACATCTCTTCATTGGAGATTCTAAACGTTTCCGAATAATGTTGCTTATTCTTATTCTTCCACAGTTCTCAATTATTGCTAGCACTTGTGTTTGACTAAAACGAATTCACGTTTCAATTTTACAACGAGGTCACGTCCAATGACGTAGCAAGCCTATCGGCTACGTGCAGCCATATTTAAATACATCAGGGAAATTAGCGCATCAAATATGCAAATACCCCAACATAGCCTTTCTTTCAGCGGTCGGAGTAATTTCCCCTCATCGGCTTCGAGGTGGCTTGTTTCTTTTTTTCGGAAGAATATGCAAGTTGCTGTTTTTTTTTGAAAGGGAGCACCTTTCTTGAGCGTGAATACTGGACGATATTGCAGCAAAGAAGCGGAGCCATCATGCATAATGAGACGCCTGCTCCGCCATTCTTACATCTTCACCGCAGTTGGTCCTTGCGTGTGTATAATTTTTAATATTGATGCATATTTAAAAGGTATATTTGAATTTCCTTTGCATTCATGATGGCTGTATAGTCTTTATTTCCATCGCATTTGGCAGTGTTTTGGCTCTTCGCGATGCGGATTTTATATTGTATAGGCTACAGCATTGTCTCCATTATTGTACAATTTCAACCATTGAGTAGGTTTAACAACACTTTATAATGTGTTTCTTTTTCTTACTCATTCTTTAGGATCCGCCAATAGATACAGATATTATAAAATGCACATTCAAAAGCATTATGAGCGAACAAAGACATTTGAACGGCTCAAACAAAAAGGCACAAAGAGCATTGTGACATTAGCATATCATTAATTTAGAACATCTCTCATTCAGAAACAGTCGGTTAACAGATATACAGCCTATTAGACAAAGCAAATATTCGCATACAATTTGGAGACGTCTATAAGAAATAAAATGAGTAAAGTAAAAATTATGTTTCTGTACACCTAACAGTATTAACATAGTAATTAGAATAGAAGACATTTTGGTGTACATTTTGTAAATGAATTCATAATTCAAAAATTAGCATCCTATATTTAGTTTTCAAGTTGCCTTAAACCACATAACTCGTCTGCAAAAAGAAAACATGAAATCATGAGGCAAATGCTTAGAAAATTAATTGACAAACGAAATCTATTGCTTTGAACTTGCCATTCACACAAACATCGTCGACCTCAAAACTTACCGCTAAAGTCATCATTAGGCCTAATATCCGTTTCCTATTAATATTATTGCGTTCACTTTCGAGACATGACTCTTTCCCATAACTTTTTTTTGCGCAATCTTAGGCATCTCTTCTTCATAGTTCATCGTAAAGCGTCTGATCTTCATCTTGTAAACCTTTGCTCAACTGATCTGGCACCCAATAGAAGTGCTCAGACGAGCACGCGTAAAGATTTACTCCCAATGGGTCAACACACGTGCTCGCATGTTTTCCACCTAAAACAAACTTAAGACAGCCTTGCAGCCTATACCTCTTTATACGAACAGACGTCAATGAGAGAAATAGGACTTACTTGGACTCTGTCTGTCCTCATCTTGGCGACTTCGTACGGTCCGAAGTTGTGTAGCACATGTGTGCTCTGCTGCGCCTGTTTGCAACACAGCAGGACCGCGATTACCATACTTATGCATATTTAAAACCTACAGAGAAAAGGGTTTCAAACTTTCCCACAGCTCCTATAAACTATAATGGGTGACAATGACTCACCACGTCTGGAATAATAACACACAATTATTGTGTGCCATTATTGGATAATGAAACCAATTTATTGTCTTATAATCTAAATATATTTTTGTTATTTTTACTGTACTTTTTTTTTTGCATTAAATTCTTAGCATTTTAAAGTTTTTTTTTTTTTTTTTTAGCCATTGAGGAGTCTATAGTCTTAGTTAATATAAAATGAATAGGATACAGGCTATATACATAGGCTACATATATATATATATATATATATATATATATACACATACATATATATATATATATATATATAGAGAGAGAGAGAGAGAGAGAGAGAGAGTCAGATTTCGACTTCGCGGAGAACTAAAAGGGATTTCAGAGCATTCACAATGACATCCCTAATATATAATCAAAAAAAGTATTTTAATAACTTTGAGACGGTTTACGATGCCCATAAAAATCGACGTTTCACAACGAACAAAATAAATACAAATAAAATTGTGGGATTTTTGCATTCACTTCTCCCACACATTATCATCGATATGACATGATCGTTCTTTCCCCATGTGTTCCTCTAAATCTAAAATCTTGACTAGGCTGTTAATTAAAAATATAAAATTAATAACATTCTTATTATAGATGTAGATAAAAAAAAGGAGAACAACATATATTTAGGGCCATTTTTAGCATCAAAAATACATCTGTAATCCAGCCTCTACACTTACGAGTGTAAATTAGGAACATGAAAATATAAAATGTCTATAGCGTCTAAACGAGCATTGTGGCTTATTTTTCATTCTCCACCTCATTTCTCTCTTTTTTTGTTGTTGTCCTTGTTACATCATCAATACTAAATATATAGCTAGCTATATAACTTATATAAGATATGATTAGAGAGTTGTTTAAGTCAATTAAACGTGTGATAGATAGAGAGAGAGAGGCGCGGAGAGGCAGAGGAGAGGCAGGTTTCCAGGTAATTCAATACAAAGACATGCATGCTTTCCATTGTTTGCTCTGCCGAATAATGTAGTGCACACCTCACGATTAACAGATATTTATAAATTAAGAATGACGGTGGGTATTTAGCATTTACAAATATTTAAAAAACTGAACAAAAAAATAAATAAAAAACTTCAGGTTTCTCAAACTTCCCCCTTTCAACTAAGACTTATATTTTCCGTCTACCACATGACAACTGATGAGGCTATCCCAATTTCTCTTAACGTGTAAGACAGCAATTTCCATGTTAAACTATGTTCTAAATTATATTCCAAGCCTTTTATAAATATTGCCTCAGCCATTGATTCTCTAGAAATTCATTCGAAGTAGCCTAAGATGCATTTCCGTAACACGCGGCGACATCTAGTGGTGCAATGCACATAACGGAAACTGCTGCAGAAACAAATGGAACGATTTCAGTTGGACACATGCGATAATTCCATGCGATACCATTCACAAATTAAAAGCAATCTATCATTATAATTATATTTGTTTGTGCATAAGGTTTTCTTTTTTCTATAAAAGCTTCCATCTAAATAGACTAGTTATCATAACGAATTGAGGCTACAACGATTTCAAATTGTAAGCAACTATTGAAGTAGCCTAAATATAAAGAAATAATCGCTTTCTTTAAATTATAGGAGTTTTGCGTCCATTTCTTTTCGTAGACACGTTTCAAAATGTACTATTTTTGGGAAATAAAATTCAGCACATAACGCAACAGTTTTCACACCATATATCCAAATACTCGGTTTATGAGAGATTTCTTTGTTAGATCCGGTTATATTTTTGTCGGCCTCAATTATGAGTGATGACTAACAGCTCTTACTCGAAATGATATGCAATACTGCGAGGTTGTCGGACAACTGTGGGAATTATGGAGGAAAGTCCTGCTCGTTCATTCTCTCCGCGTCCACTTAAGCCAGAGCCTTTAATAAAGCCAGGAAATGAGCTGGAAAACAAAGAGCCATTTCAAAGTCTTACTTCTCTAAAAAGTCGCAGGCACTGATGGCCAATACGACAGATTATAAATGCGTAATCATTATGATGCATTTATGAGCCTTAATGTTTTTTTTTATTGTTTTTTTTTTACATTGTGATAACAGTTTTCAAACTTCTAACACTATAATGTTGCCCATTCGATTTCATCTTCATATAACAACGTTAAACTTACCATATTTACTTGATGTAGGCTAGTTAAAAATGCATTGTATTCAAATCAAATGTATTCGAGGTGTTTCGACATTTGTATTGATTTTATGCAGGGCCTTATATTTTAAAATTATATTTAGGCCTATTTATTATAATATTCATCTGGTAATTTAGTAATTTTCGATGAGCTATTATTGCCAGATCATCTGCAATAATGTAGCTAAGAGGAATCAAAAATTACATATTGCATATGGCTGATTAAAAATGACCAAAGGCCGTGTAGCTTAAAAGGAACGTAGTTTTTTCTTCTTTCTTTAAATCCAGAGGAACTGCTATTGCATGTTTTCGTTCATTTTCTGCAGAAAGCCTCCTTTGAATCTTGAAGCAAAATTCATTTTCAATTATGTATGGAGTCAGAATGAGCTTATTAGTTTCACATCGTTCAAATGTTTAATCGAATTTGGGATGGGATTATCAAAATACGGTTTACAAAAAAAAAAAAAACTTTTTTGTGGCCTACGTGTTAATGTGTTAATTGTGTGTGTTTGGAAAACCGCGGTTATTACCTAATTGTTCATATAATCTAAACTTCAAACCAAGATTTAATTGGCAGGAAATGTAAACTGCTAATTCTTTCAAAAGTAAAGTGCGGCTTTGATTGATTCTCTTTCTTTCGTTTGTGTTTATACAATGTGTTTTGAAAGGTTTCTGAAAGTGTGATTTAAATGAGAAAATGTTCTGTCATGCTGCATATAAAGAAGACAGAATGCCTGACGAAAACCTGTTGATTAAACGTTGAAATAATCTCTTTGTTGTGACTTTCTTCTCGATCATTATACAGACTTTCAAAAACACTTACATTTTAGATATAACATGTTATGTTTTATATACGACTACTTATATATATATATATATATAAACCAGGTATCAACGTTAGAGAATGCATACACAGGGAATATACTGTCCTTACATCTGATAAGAATATATGTGATGAAATTGGCCTCTTTTATGCACTACAAATGTTCTAGCCTATTTTGAGCCAACAGCAATTAATGATAAAATAGCCTAGCTAGAAATCTCTTAAAATGCAATCAAAACAAATAGCATATACAATTAAAATCCAATACAAACAAAATACACATTCAAATGAAAGCCTAATCGAAGAGTATGAATGTGTAGTCTATGCCGAATTTGTGCAGTAGCCTATAAATATCGTTTAAAGCAGCGGACAGTGATTAGTTCGGTAATCTCTGTTTCATCGTATATAAGCGTGTGAACGCAATCAAATAAAAGAGGTCATAATATTTTAAAATGTGAACAATGGTGACATCTTGTGGCCAAAAGGATTCATTGTCTCTTCAACACTCTATATGTTTCCACAATAATGCAATTCATTTGCATTGGGTCACTTCAGATCTGACATTTTTTCATTATTTTTATACAATAGGCCTATTTAAAGATTAATAAACCATTACATATTCACAAGTCGACTCACATATTAAATCTATAGCCTAGTCTATTACAAATTTACTAATAAACAGGCTATATGTTAGCTTTTTGGTTGGAATTTAAAATGACAAACATATGTTATCTGCTTAATGTGCAGGAGCTAAATATTTTTTATGAATGACAGGCAGGTGTAGTGGGCGAAGTCAGCCATTCTAGAATGTTCATTATAAAAACCACCAACGCCCCTCGTTGCACAACCCTGTCACGCTGCTGTTACCATGCTGACCAGACAATATAGCCTATGTTTACTTTTTAAAGCAGAAGCAAAGCGAAAAACGTCGTTAATATTAACCTTGTTAAAGTTTGCTTAACCGTTTTTAAGCTCTTACCTCCCTCAAACATGACGATATTTACCAATGTTTAATGACTTTTGGGTCTCTTTATTTTACTCCCAGTGTTCCTTTTAGGATGTTTACCTGTGTAGGCCGTTCTTGACAGGTGAGAAATCTGGTACGTGCCGTGGTTTTGCATCCTTCAAACTCATGAAAGTGCCCCAAAGTTCATCTACTATCGCGCTCTCAACTTCCGGTTTCCATATATGGACTGGACACTGTGCACGCGACAGAAAGACGCTGAAAGCCTTCTGATTGGCTAAAAAAAAAAAACAGTCTGACAGCGACTTTTTTATTTTACGTTTACAGACTCGGTCTATCGTAGATTTTCGAGTGATAGCCTATACTTGGAGAGTTAATTCAATGAAATATTTTAAGATTCAGGGCATTCTTTAGGATCTCTAAAAGCGGGCCTACAATCGAAAAACAAACAAACAAACACACAAAAAAACGCTAACAAACACGGAGCCTACACATGATGAAATTTATGTCAACAAGATTTGGCAACAACGAAAATGTTCTGAGTGGTTTAATGAATGTGTGAATGACAAATATGATCTAATAGGCCTATTTTATTTGGAAAATCCAAAGCGGTAAAGCCTTGTGTGTGTGTAGCCTCTGTGTGAAGATATGCCCAGACATAATGACCACAGTCTCTTTTGCTGCATAAAAACATAATAGCCTTATTATTCTGCATGGATGCTTCTGTGATTAATAACTTTATGTTTGATTTAGAGCTACCTGGCTAAAAACATTTTCACAAAGCTATCTTGCAATCAAGGCGAGGGACAGAACACAATAAAATCACACCAGGACGTCTGTGTAACTAAGAAAGCCAGTAACTTTACTGAATTCTCTTCAAAATACAAATACCTTTTTTTTTTTAGTCCCAGCAGGAGAAACAATTTTTATTCCATACATTACTTTTTACTACATACAGCTGAATCAAGTCCCTTGAGATACAGAGATGTGGTTTTAATTTAATGACATCTTGTCTTCAAGTGGCGACAAAGTCCAGCTTGTGCCGCTGAAAGCCTCTTTCTCCTGGTTAGAAAACAAAAAGACACTTTCTTTCAACCTTACCCATTGTAGGTTTATACAAGCTACATTTGTTACTACAGAATTTTTCAGCATTTTTTTTATTTTTTTTTATTTTGTTATTTATATACTTAATGGAAACAACACGAGAGAGAGAGAGAGAGAGAGAGAGAGAGAGAGAGAGAGAGAGAGAGAGAGAGAGAGAGAGAGAGAGAGAGAGAGAGAGAGAACAGAAAAGCTCAATCAAAAAAAAAAAAAAAAAAAGCAAAAAAGTTTTTTTTTAAATAAAAATAACCGGAGAGTCATATATTGACAGTTGAAATCTATATAACAAACAATGGCATTGTTTCACAATACTGTACACTCGTTAGTTAGAGGAGAACGTTCCAAATTCTCGACAAGACCAACTCATTGAAAGGTAATCTGAGGCACTGGGAGGGTGAGTCAGAGGTACCAGCCACTAGCATGAACAACTTGTGAAGAAACACAATGGTCTCAAACCCAGAAAGGATAATGGATCGGCAAACACAACATCACTTTTTTGTCTTTGGTAGAAAAAACAGACTAACATATGTCCTGTCAAAATCACAGAATGCACAATTATAGATATGTATAACAACTGAACAAAACTAGTCACAATCCACTAAATGATGATACAAGCTTGCACAAGCAGTCATGAGGTATCTATGACTGTGCCGTCTTATATTATAGAATCTTCAGTGCAATGCCGATTAATGTGACACGGGAAACTTTAAAAGGTTGTGAATATTCCAGACCAGGACAAATATCTTGTGCTTTATAAAAAAGGGGGGCATATTTGTGAGTGTGACTTCAATTTTAAAATGTAATTCTGAATGTATTTGCCCCTGAAAGACTCAGTCCGGTGAAGAAAAAAAAAAAAAAAAAAAAAAAACGTGTGCAACTGCACATATTCCCTGTAAAGGGGAAAAAAGTTATGACCATAATTTTTTTTTTATCATATATATTCATATATTAGAAAGCTATACACAAGCATGTTAATTTCACAGATTCTTTAAAAAGATTCTTAATATTATTATTCAATATACTTAGAAATACACGTTTAAAAACAAAACTTCTACAAAGAGAGAGAGAGAGAGAGCGAGAGAGAGAGGGAGAGAAAGAGAAAAAAAAAAACCATTGAGCAAAGCAAGGATTCACTGTCTCAGATTTCATGGCTTATGGTTAAAAAGCCCAAGGTTTCCCGTTCTTTTACTATCATTTCTCGTATAAGCAAAGCTATCAAAACACATTCTGGCTCTTATAAACTACAAAAAGCCACAAAAATGCTTTGCATTGTATTCCTTTTTGATATGAAAATAGAAGCAAGTGTATCATACATTTTTTTTTCCTCTTTTTCCTCTTTTAATACTGAACAACAACTGCAAGTCCTAGGTTTAAATGTCATCAGACTGAAGAAACATGGCTCTTAATTTAAAGTCCTTCACCTTGGCGATGCCACTCTGTCCTGCTATTTCCTTCAGCAGGAGAGTTTTTGTTTCCTGAAATACCCACTCCCCCATAACTTAACCAAGGAACCTGCACATATATCTGTACAATCCTTCGAAATTCTTGCATAACAGTTTTGTTTGTGTGAAATCAGCAATATTTACCAACCTTGACCCTTCCCCCCGTGTCCCAGCCTTGTCTCTATGTACAATACGTTGAACCTGCAACATGACATTGTCACCCATAACATACATTTAGCGAAGGAGCCCTCGGAATAGAGTGGCACAAAAACAAAAAAAAGAAGAAAAAAAAAGGAATCTGTACATATTGTACTGGTACAACAACTCAAGTGCTAAGCTGTCACCTCTCTGCTGTGTTCCTCGTGTGGCTGAACATCACTGAGGCAAGTACTTTACAACAAAAAAAAGACCAAAGAAAAAAAGATCCAAGAGTACCTGACACTTTTTGTTGGTTTCTTACTCTGCATACATGTACACCTACACAACGTGTAAATATATATGCATATCTGGTAATTCTTTACATTGTATTCCACACACTGCACAAGTAATGCATAGTAGCCCGCCCACTAAACCCTCCCCGACCCGGTTTGTACTAGTCCTCCTTCATGTTTCCCTCCCTGAAAACCCGTCAATCACAACAATACGTATACCAGACACACTCTGATGAAATAATAATAGTTAAAAACAAATGTTACAGGTCATTTCGAGAGCACTTCCTCCCCTCTCCACGGCAAATCAGAGAATAAGGGGAGAGCAATGATTGTGACTTGTCAGAAACGGCAGAGAGAAAGCGAGAACGAGTGAGGCGCCGTGGAACCACGTGGCATCGCGCGGGGAGGTCAAGGTCGAGGATTGGGCTGTCCAAGGGGGGCATCGCTTATCATGTGGCCCACCCCTCCGAGAGGCGGACGCGCTTGATGGATGGGCTGTCTTGCTCGTCCAGGCCGGGCCGGCCCAATCCTAAGGGCGAATGGAAGTCGGGACGGTGATCGTCGCGGTCGCTGCCCTCGTGCGAGCTGCCGCAGCTACTGAGGCTGTCGGCCGGGGAGCGTCCCGAGTCCTGGCGCCCCTGTGTGAGCGGGCCCTGGTGCTGCTGGTGAGACGGTAGCTGGCCGTAGCCGCCTGGTGTGGTGCTGCTGGATCGATCTCTAGGAGGAGAAACAGGTTCGGACTTGATGTGCAGGCTTTGAGTAGAGGGCAGGGAGAGATTTGAACCCTGACATAAGTGAGAGCTAGAGCAATTTCTGTAGGAAGGAAAGGAAATGAAGGGGGTTACGGATCGGAACGAGTGCTCGTGCACTCCTGTACACAGGTGGCAGAGATACAATCAAATCAGTGACATTTGTCTAAAAATACTCCAACATGGTTGCTGCAGAAAGAAAACGCTGCATTACTATAGAAAATAAAGAGATGTTTACTTCCTATATAGTGACAAAGAACAGTAAGAGAAAGTGCGAGAAAGTTGCACATATTAAAGGTATACTATGTAGGGTTTTTTTTGCTGTCGTTACCTCATACCTCATCAATTCTTCTTCTAAAACGTATGTTTGACCTGATTCACTATGCTAAGCCTATTATAAGTGTTTATATTTTACACTTGTCCACATGTTTTTCGCTGGAAATTGGGCATACGTCACTCGCTTGTGCGTGTCTTATCAAATCTGTAAATTGAGAAAAGTTGTTCCGGCTACTTTGACGTGAGTATGGTGTGGGAGTTGTCACAATGAGCATTAAATGAGACCTCCGGTCAATTTTAACATTGAGCTCATTTTTTTGTACATTTGGAGTGCTGTCAATACAGAGAACAACGACAAAAATCGGTGTTGCCTACACCGAGTTATTCTATTTTTAAAATTTGCACCCTGTTGACTTCAATGGGGCAAGTACTAAACCTGCTTTTAGGCTCTTAACATCCTTGATGTGTCATTACAAGTGCACAGAAAATGTGAGTGATTCCTTCTGAGTGAACACGGGTGAATCTGACTGCAGTAGATGTGAAAGAAATGTATAAAAATGATGTTATTTAAGCCAGCGCAAATACCTGTGCTTACATCCTGTTTTCGAGTGAAGTCCAAAGTAGTCGATTGCCGAGTTCACGCGCATAGGTTTAGTACCTATGATCACGCGCGTGAACTCGGCAATCGACTACTTTGTGATGACACATCAAGGATGTTAAGAGGCTAAAAGCAGGTTTAAAACTTGCCCCTTTGAAGTCAACAGGGTGCAAATTTTAAAAATAGAATAACTCGGTGTAGGCAACACCAATTTTTGTTGTTGTTCTCTGTATTGACAGCACTCCAAATGTACAAAAAAATGAGCTCAATGTTAAAATTGACCGGAGTTCTCCTTTAAAGGTTGACATGGAGCAGCTAAATCTCCAACCTCCAGGGAATCACCTGTTTTAAACAAACGCCGAACAGAGGAAAGTCTCTTGGTTCTCTTGCTGAGAACTGAGGGATCTGAAATGTTGTAAAAGCGACGTGGAGATGGTGTTTTTATTACTCAACACGTGAGTAAGGTATTTTATTGAACAAATAAATTGCCATATGTAGCTCTCCAACATAGTTTATTGTAAAGCATTATCTATTGTGAAGGGCCACTTCATTATGGTTGTTGTAGTGCTGTGCTGGAGTTTATTTTCAAGGAAGTACCGTGTCTATTAATGGGTAAAGCTACAGTAACGTCTTCAGCTAGACAGCTTGAGATCCTTTCCATCTAAAGGATTGTTTATCTCTTAATCCTAGTTATGATTTCTTATCTCTTTATCCTAGTAAAGGATAACTATATCTCTATATACTAACTATATACCTATATCTCTTACAGTATATAGAGATATATCTCTTAATCCAAGTAGTTAATGTTTTATGAGCAGTAGGATAACAATATTCATATTCGCAAAGGCCAAGCACAACCAAAACAATGTTCTTCTGCAAAATGCATGTACTTTTGTTTTTTTAATCACTAGAGGGCTAAAAGTTACATAGTGTACCTTTAAGTGCATAAGGATTGATGTGTGTATTGGTGATTAATGTGTGTATTGGTGTGTGTGTGTGTGTGTGTGTGTGTGTGTGTGTGTGTGTGTGTGTGTGTGTGTGTGTGTGTGTGTGTGTGTGTGCGTGTGTGTGTGTGACTCACCCCAGCTGACTGAGAGCAGAGTGCTGCATGTTCTGAATCTGATGTTGCTGCCATCCGCTCATTGAGCCCAGATGCAGAGTGTTGGCACTGTTGAAGCCAGATATAGAGGACAGATCTGCACTGCTCAGAGAATATTCTAGAAGAAAAACGCATGATCAGGGTTAATATTTGCATCCTAAACAATTGATGCTGCTTTTTTAGATAACAATGGCTCCGCCTGCTGGAGAGACAGAGCTACACACAGACTAGACAAAAAAAAAAAAAAAAAAGAGATTCTGAATTAATTTAGTCTGGGTTTAATTAATATAAAAAGAGCTAAATAATAATAAAAAAAAGCAATATGAAATTCTAATTAAAAATATTTATGTTAATTTTTACATCTGATTATGTTCATTTACAGTAATTACAGTAGTAATAGATCACTGAACAGTATTTTAAATTGTATTAAATTATATATTAATCTATTTATTAATAAACATTAAACATTAAAATGACTAAATTTAATGGTATAATATAACTATAATATATATATATATATTTATATATATATATATATATATATATATATATATATATATATATATATATATATATATAGTAAAACATAATGTGTGTATAACGTGTTGTGAGTTTTAGTGTAGTTGAGGTACCTACCAGTACCATATGAGGTGGAAATGGCTGATGGGTAACCGCCCATTCCCTGCCCCGGTAGAGTGGGCGTCGCTACAGAAACCACTGGGGTCGCCAGTGACTGTGCAGACTGAGAGTTGTTTATTCTCTGGTTCTATAAGAAGAGGAAGAGAGCAGAAGAACACATACAGGTGACTTGTCACGTCAAGAGGCTTGAACATCTGTATCTTCATCAAACAAACGAGGGAGCGCCGCCCACCAAAATAATGAAGGAAAAAAATGGCCATTTGACATGAAGCACCACTGAACCATCTCAACCTATGATTTACAATCCCGCATAGGGCACTTGGTCGCTATAGAAACTCAAGGTCTCCAAGGCAACAGAACCAGTAAAAGAGGGGTTGGAGATGTTTTTTTTGTTTTTTTTTTCTGGCTTGATGACTGAATGATGCGACAGAGATTAAGAAAAGAAAAGCAGCGATAAGCAGAGATGGACATGAAGGGGTCAATAAGACCTGAGAACGAGACGACTCTTATAACCACTAGATGTCACTCTGGAGCTTGGTTGTGTAGATGTTCTTAGTTCACTAATACGAAATTGCGTTTAAGCACTTGTGCATCGCCCTATTGGCATTCGAACAATAAGCTAAACAACATCTGACCACACACTACTGGTCTGATCATTTTATGTGTATGAGGATGACAAATGGCCTTCAGATCTACTAGCCTACGCATGTCACCGGTTTGAGTGACAGTGTCACTTACCAATAGAAGGTCAACATCCTCAGACTGATGGCAGTAAAGGGAGGGTGATAAATCCAGAATTAGTGTCATTGACTGACAGTGAGTGCAGCTGATAACCGCCTACGACACTATGTGAAGCTACAGACGCGTACTTCACCAAACAACACCAAAGCTGCTGAGGAGACTAAGTATGATGTTTCTAATAGAACTCTAACCTGTGCTTATTAGATAATGAAACTGCTGGAGAGGAAATGAGAAGAAAGGAGAGGAGAACCACGGAGGATCACGAAGGAACCGAGGCGTGTGGTTTTATGGATGTGGTACTATCGTGGCTGTTAGTACAATTCAACACAACACACTTACGATGGAGGGCATGTTGTTCTTTGCCCCGGGTGGGATGAGCACTCGTAGGTCAGGCTTACGGCTGTTCATCCCCAGGTTCACCGGTGGAGGGGACTTGGCCTGCATGCTCTTGTTCATTCCCCCGGAGGACACCAGAAGTCCTGGAGAGTTACGGTGGTTTCCATAGCCATTTCCTAATGAGAGACGGAAAGGGAGGGGGAAAAGGCGTTAGACACAACAGAGCCAAATTGAGTACATCAAACTTTCACCATGGCACCCAATTTAAGCAAGCTTCATTTCACTCTCTCGCCTGCACCAGAATGCATAATTTCCACCGTCATCTACTGTGAAGCTTCCATTCAAGCCTGTCTGCAGCTCTCCACACGGTTCCAGTGAGCCTTCACCACATGCAGCCATTAAACACTGTTTTATCCGTTCTGGAGTATTGCAACCATCTTTCACCAAGAATGTGCTCTTTCAATTCAATGTTTCCACACCATTTCACCCAACTTTCACCTCCACCACCACTCATTCATTTGTACCAAGCACTTGGTCAACACACCCTCTCTTTCACCCTCCATCAAACCAAGCCAGACTAATTCAGCTACCCCAAATCACCCCGTCACGCTCAGATGATTTTCACTCATGAAATTATTATGATTCAAAATATTTTTTTTTTCTCTGCCTCTGCACGAGTAAAAAGATCCAAGCTCTCAGTTCAACCGATTGTCACGGATAAGCTACATAATTTTGTCACTGATTCTTAAGATTAATAAGATAAAACAAGTTCTGAAAATATTTGTTTTAAAACAGTAACATTTTAACTTTGAAAATAAGCAGAGATTAAATACAATTTATTTTCTTCATCAAAATTATGACGTTACATGATCACTCATTATCCCTTAAACCCCTTAAAAATTCAATACTTTATATAGATATAAAATATAATACAAAAATAAATTATAAATAAATAAATAAAATATATATTTTTAAATATAATAAGCTTAATATTTAGCTTAAACATGTTTTTTTTGTTTGTTTTTTTTATAAAGTAAAAACTATACTAAACTAAACTACTGCTGGAGAAAATGATATGGTTCATTAAAAATATACCTTTTTCATAAAGCTTCACAGTTTTGTCACCTACTTTTTTTGTCAACACCATCTGATATTTAGGAAAACATTTACCGAAAAAAAAAGAAAAGAAAAAAAATCCACTTTGGTAGGATTAATAGTTTATTTTTATTTTTTATTAATTAATAGTGCTAATATTTTCTTTATGACATGAATTATGGTGAAAACTACGATGCAAGTCACTGATCCTCTCCTCGTCTCTTTTAAGTGAGGTCTTTGGTCTTCAGCTATGGTGGATTCATGAAGACTGCTAAAATGTTTGTTTCAGAGCAAACTGTTGCAGCATCATGTCTCTTTAAAAAAGTTGAGAGATGAAAATGTGGAGTGTGGGTAGATAAAGATAAATAGAGAGAGGATAGATGTGAGGCTCATTTTGTTCCTCTTGTGGTTTTGCGGTAAGGAGGCAGGTGTTTGATGAATAGAGACAGGTGGCATTGGTAACTCATGGTGCTTTAAGAGCTGATGTCAAATGAGAGCAAAACAGTAAAAACTTCATTAGGTAAAACATTTTAGTTCTGTATTATTGTTATTTTTTAGCAGAACACCACTGGTTTTGTTCCAACACTTTATATTAATTAAATTCATTTGGATTTTGAATATTCCAGTCATTTCAAGACCCTTTATTTCAACTGTAAAGGATCACTCCAAGTCCCATCTGGAGCACAATGGGAAGGTTTCCACTATCACATCTCATTTCCCAAGGCAGCAGTCTCTATGAATGACATAAAATGCATGGGCCTTAACTACTGACAGTGAAGGTCGTCATTTGGCAATCAATGATAAATACATGTGTGCACATGTGGCTTTCTCTTATGACTACCAGAAGTGGATCAGACAAGCAATCTTTATTCCTCATCCACAATTGCTAACCCAACTCCTAAAAAATAGGAGGGATCGAGAAAAGAAGTACAGAGTCTTTGTTTCAAACCAAATCCCTCTTCTTTTCTTTTTTGCTTTCGAGGGGGAAAATGTGAAGTGCTGCATGGCTTTTGCCACTTAAAAGAGGGTTAGGAATTATACGGTAGACATAAATGAATTTCCCAATCATACACTCGAGAGGAAAACTAGACGCAGATGTCGTCCTCAGCAATTTCGCCCCGGTGATCTTTCTATAATTTGAAGGCGATGTTTTTTGTTGTTTTCAAATGAGAAGTCTTGAAAGCGCAATTTGCACGATTCAAGGAAAAGAAGGAGGACATGAGTTGGGAACCAGGAAGAGCAACTGTGATTGTGAGAGATTGTGTTAGTACAAGTGTGAGCGGGTGGATGTACGTATAGTGCCATGTGCACTGATGCATTTCCTGTCTCCTCATACATAGTGAAGTACAGGGCTCGAAAAACAGCTGGCTGGAGCTCTTCTCTAAACACTTAAACAGCCACACTTCATTGTTCGCAGTGGAGATGAGGAAATAAAACTGCGTTTGATCCCCTTAAAATACATTTCCACACTTATGAAGGAATATAACAGGCTCAGTACAAGTTGAGCTCAATCGACAGCACTCGTGGCATAATGCTGATTGCCACAAAAAATTATTTCAACTCATCTCCGCTTTTCTCTCTCTCTCGCTCTCTCTCTCTCTCTCTAAAAAAACAACAACAAAAAAACAGTAATCTAGTTTACAATGCAATACTTACAATAGAAGTGAACGGGCAATTCATGCACATTAAAATCTTTCTATAGAATAACACCATTTTACTAAGAATTCTTTTCTAATAATAACATTGTATTTAAAGTTTCCATGTAAAGTTATAACTTTGACGCAATGCCATAAACTACTGTAAAAATAATAATTTAAGCAGCTTTACGTCTAAGATTTAACAGATGAATTAATGTACCTGCTTTTATAAAGTTATAAGCTACATATTTCTGTTTTTAAATCTTTTTAAATATTACTCTATTACTTTTTAACTATTACTTAAAATCTTTAAGGGCCCTATCTTACACCCGGCGCAATGCAGCGCCAGCGCCAAGCGCGATGCAAGTGTTTTTTGCTAGTTTCAGCCTGACGCAGTTATCATTTTCACATCCTGCGCCACGTTGTTTAAATAGCAAATGCATTTGCGCCCATTTGTGCGCCCATGGGCGTGCTTGTATGAAAACGAGGTGTGTTCTGGCACATTGTTGGTGCGTTGCTATTTTGAGGCAACATAAATAGACTATGCCATTGACCAACTGAAACCTGGTCTAAAGTCAATGGCACAATATTTTTTTTGTTATTTAAAGAGCGCGTTAGTAATGTGCGCCTAAAGCGGGTCCACAACGCGCGTACATTCTGCTTATTAAACACACAGGGACGCACAGCAGCACACAAACATGCTAAATATTAAAATTAAAAGGATTACAATGTAAAAGATTATTGTTGTGTATATAAAGATATGGTGGAATTTGGCTTGTCCCGTCGATGGTCTGCTTGCGCATTTTTACCTCGCGCACGAGCAGTTCCGTTTGTGCTCTGGAGACGGCTTCGGTCTTTCCACTATCAAATTCCGCCATGTAAATAGCGAATCTACCATGGTCTGATTGGTTTAATGCACGTAAATCAAAACACACCCATTACTCATTAAGAGAATAGGGACAACCCTTTTAGACCATGCGCTGGGCGTGCCAACCATTTTTCCGTTAAACTAGCAAAAGTGGATTCGGACACGCTCTAAGTGAACTTGGGCCCTGCGCTTTAGACCACGCACTTAGATCGTTAAAATAGGGCCCTAAATCTGCTTTTTTTTGGCCCCATTCACTTCCAGCATGTATGCTGGTATCAGAATTATGTCACATAAGCTGTTGATTGTGCTTAACTTGTATCTGGGCCATATATAATGTTTACTGAATATCTGTGCATTTTCAACTTTTTAGGTTCAAGCTATTTGACCGATACACAGTGAGAAAATCCAAACACTTTCTGTAATTATTACAGCAAAAAAGGACTGATCGATAGAACCATTCATAGAGACTGGCCTCTGTTCTGCTCTGGTAACCATAGAAACATGTGATTTCATGATGTGTGCAGGTTAATTAAAGGGGCCTGTACAGTACAGTGCACCCTGAGCCGATCATAAACACGTGGACTGCTCAGATCACACGGACTGAGATCTATTTAACAACCAGAGCGCTGACATTGGCAGGCACATCGCTAAGCAACCTCAAACGCAAGCAAGAGCACCCTCATGTGATATTGTAATAATATATTGGTGAAACAGATTTGGCAAAATTTGCTCCAGTGCAAATTTGTGTTTGCGCTCTGAAGAATGTCAAATGTGTCTATTTACAATGTGTTTTTGCAGTGGTGAGCAGTGTAGCCAATCAGAGATATAGTTATTGATCTCTTGAACGCAATGGCCAATCAGAGGTGTTTAAGTAAGTCAGAATCCACTCATCCACTCAAAACGCCCTTTTATATTCAGTGCTGAGTTCAGTGCAAAGTGTAGACACGATATAAGTAAGAGATTTATTCTGCATTGCTGCCAGCCTCATTGATTTTAATGGACTTTTGTGAGATCGCAATGAACTGACAAAGCGACAGCGTTTTAGTGATTGTAAAGGGAGCGATCTTGGCTCGCTTTCGAGGCTACAGCCTATATAATCCATTGAATAAAACTATTGTCTTTCATGCTGCTAAGAGGACCGATGGCCAATTGCATGCTGCAAAGTTTCGGAAGTGACATCTACATACAAATACTGGATTAACTCTGTACAGGATAGAAATATGACATGTTAAAATAGTAATGCATTAAAGGCAGACTAATAGATTAATTAGTTTTAAATTAGAAAAATATTGTTAGCAAAATATTTTTGAAATTCTATTCCAATTATTGATCAAAGTGATGACTTGTAAATAATCTTAAATGTCTCACTGTACACTGCTAAAGAGTCGTTGTTGCTCTGCCTACATCTGCACTTTACTAGAGCACCCTCAGTAATTTCAGAAGCACCCTTAGTGATTTGATTCTGGAAACAGGCCTGGCCATTGGTGATTAGCAATACCAAGCAAGAGTTTAAGTGACCCGTCGAGAGCAGACAGAAAGAGACGATGAGTTCAACTAAGGACGTGTGTTAGACACTGGTGATGAATGAGCCACGGCGACTTGATTTATGGATCAGAAGCAGCACAGCTGGGATTCAGGTGGCCAATAAGTAGCACGAAACTCATTTATCTCATGCTTTTTTTTTTCTTTTTTTTTTTTTTTGCCGTTGCTTGTTCTGTAAGTCACTGAAAACGGCATCCCAGATTCAAAACCAGTGCGCTATAGGCCAAAACAGTGTCCATCTTCTGCCGTTTCCCTTGCAAAAGCCACACAAGTATCTTCCCTGTGCACTTGTGGCCCAGCTATCGCCCTCACAATGGGGAAGTACTAAAATTACAGCTGCCCAGAAACGAGTGGTCCCCTCCTCACACACAAATCGCCTGATGTGTGTACGTGATAAAGGAGCCGATTCTATTTCTGGGGCTCCGCAGAGGAGGCTTAACTGTAAATGGGCTTGGCCTAAGTTTCCACTCAGCATCAAAGCGAGCTGACCAGTTAGTGTGGTTAAGCACACGCTTGCTTTCCCTGCGAGTTGGACATTCTCTGATTACTTATTGTGGTGTAACGGTCGAATTAATCCTGTTATCCGTGTTTGTTGATTCGGTGTTGAGGTTTCAGACCGGCCTCGATTCAAGCAACTGAAAGAACTGCACGTGCACTACTACTTCAATGACCCATAAACTGCAGAGGTGTGGTAGGACCAAATGCCTGTAAGCGGTAAATGAACAATACAAAAGCAAAAATAAAAAACTTAATGGACTTGCTACTCACTCCTACGAGATAAAATAGACTTTCTCACATGTGTTGGCTGACCTCTCCATATCTCATAGCATAACATGTGTCGCAGATATATAAATACACGTAGCAGAGGATTTGCGGTTGTCTGAGAATGCCAGGCTGCCAGCCAAACAAATAAATGTCTGCGACGAACATCATAACATGGCACACTTTGCTAGAAAACACCACTCCATAACATAACTTGAAAAAATATATTCAAATATATACACACTACTGTTCAAAAGTTGTTGTTTTTTTGTGGTTTTGCCTCTTATGCTCACCAAGGCTGTGCTTATTTGATCAAAAAATACAATAAAAACATATAAAATAACGGTTTTCTATTTTAATATATTTGTAAAATGTAATTTATTGCTGTGATTACAAAGCTGAATTTCCAGCATCATTACTCCAGTCTTCAGTGTCACATTGATCCTTCAGAAATCATTCTATTATGCTGATTTGGTGTCAAGAAACATTTATTATTATTATTATTATTATTATTAATATTGTAAATAATTGTGCTGCTTAATATTTGTGTAAAAAACTCTCACTTTTGATCAACTTCATGCATCCTTGCTGAAAACGATTTTAATTTCTTAAAAAAAAAAAAAAAATCTTACTGGGTCCAAACTTGTGACTGGTATTAAAAAAATATATGTACTTATATATCATTAATTATTTTAATAATAGTATATAGATTTATATATTTATTGCTATGGTTTCATTCTTAATGCAAAGTCTGTATACAACTACTACTACTACTAATAATAATAATAAAAAATCTGTCATTTAAAAAAAAAGAAGGATACTAAACGTCTTGGAATCAATAAGTAACTAAGGCTGCTAGAAGAGAGCGAGAGAAAAAGTCATGAATATTTATGTAATATTCTCTATTAGACCATTAAAAGGCTGCTTGTGTCGTTTGACTCTCTTCAACTCTTGTTTCCAGAGTTGTGGCCTACATCAACTCCACACTGTGCCCTGTGTTAGCCTGTCGTCGGCACAATGGCTATATTTGATGGCTGTAGACCTTGAATGTGGACAGCAGGGCCACACCAACAAGTGGTACTTTTGTGCATTCGAGACAGTGAGGAGAGGGGGTCAGTTGACAGACCTTACCCTCACCCTCATACAATAGACTCAGGGCCAGACAAGGTTACCCAGCTGTGTCTCAGCAGCCCGGAGGCCAAGTTCAAAACATCTACTGTCCCGCTTTAAATATCCAAGCCATGCTTCTGCAGTGACCACTGGTTAGTGGTTAAGACTGGAAGACCCACATACACACACGCGCGTGCGCGTACAGACGCAAACAGATGCACAGACACACATACACAGACGTCCACATATACCCAGAGACTCTGAGGCAACCACAAGCCGAAGCAATCCGACTGTAGAACTATTCCTTTCAAGTGGATTGTTCTGGTTTATAGAAACTCATACAAATTCTCCAAAAAGGACTGGGCTGCTAGATGGAAAAATATTCCAAGTATGTTTTACTCCAAACACACGGTAGGCCTTATCCTACAAAGGACATAAAGCAGAAGTAAAGGGTGAGAGGGGAGCTGTGTGCGCTATCATTTTCAGACAAGAGCTGAAGCAAACAAACAAAGGGACATGGCTCAGACAGTGCAGCATATCGCTAATGCCAATATTTACCTCTTTACTAAAAAAGCTGATATTTACAAAGCTTATAAGGATGAACATCTCTATATGCTTGAAGAGCACACAACAAGAGTGCGTGCATTTGATTTCACCAAACCTGACCAATTCAGTAAGGAAATGGTTTAACGTTAATATACACTAAAAGGTTTGGGGTCAATAAGATTTTTTTTTTGTTTTTGTAAGAAATTAATACTTTTATTCATCAAAGATGCATTAAATAGATCAGAAATCACAGTAAAGACATTTATGATGTTACAAAAGATTCCTATTTCAAATAAATGTAAAGAAGCACAACTGTATTCAACATTGATAATAATACAAAATGTTTCGTGAGCACCAAACCAGCATATTAGAATGATTTCCGAAGGATCATGTGACACTGAAGACTGAAGCAATGACTGCTGACAAATTCAGCTCAATATTATTGTTTTTACTGTTTTTTTTTTCATCAAATGAATGCAGCCTTGATGAGCATAAGAGACTTCTTTTAAAAGCATTAAAAAAAGTACCGACTCCTAATCTTTTGTATATGCTAATATTCGAAGTGTATACTGTATGCTAATACAAATACACACGTTAACACAAAACAACTATTGTGCAGTAATTATTTCGCAAGAATTGAAGTGAAAAAAACGAAACCAAATATTTTCAGTTACAGAGGCTGTTGGGTTTGAACCAATCCAGTTCAGTCCAGTTCACTTAATGACTAAAGTCTGCGAAGAAATTACTGTGAATACAAGCCCAGCTTAAACAAACAGAACGTTCTGCTGAAAATTTGTGAGGCTGGTTAGAGCTGGAAGAGAATTCGTGCAGTTATTGGCTGAGTAAAAGTCATGATGGAGAGGGAACATACTGTAGTATGTGGGGATGCCGTCCTTACCAGCACTGGTGCCCGCGCCAGTGGAGAGATCAGTGCCCATCAGACCACCTAGCATGGGATGAGAAAGACAGAGAGAGAGAGAGAGAGAGGGAGGGAGAGAGAAAGATTCAGTCACTTCATTGCAGCTGACATCCATATCCTACCACAAAATCTTCCCTCTTACAACTGTCAGGTCATTCATTCAGCTCCTTCAAGCCATAGAGATCACCCTCCCTCCCAGCATGTTTAAGAGCGAGGGAGACCGAAAGACAAATATAAGGTGACAGAGACGTGCGTGTGTTTGTTTGTGAATAACAAAACACTGTCCTTTTCCACCTCAGCACACATTTCTAAGGAGGAAGCGATGTGGCCGACGGGGCTCGTCCGCAGTGTCCAAGAAAAATTACACATTTTTATTTTTAAGCATGCAGGGGAGCAAGTGTGGTCAGAGGCGTGCAGGCTGGGCCAAAACTCATATTTAGCTAAGCGCTCCTGGAACACAGAGCTGATTGCATCAGGAGAAAGCAGTTTTAATGACAGAGCTGTGGGTGAGAGACTCTGTCTAATGAAGCAAGACAACACAACAATAACAAAGTGCCAACAGGATCGTGCTGCACACTCTAAAAGAAAAGGTTCTATACACAACCTTAAAGGGTTCTGGTTGAGCACATCATATGTAAAACCTTTTTATGGGTTCCCATCATGGGATCATTTTATGGATTTCTTTTTCATGAGTTAATTTAATTTTAATTCATTTTATACTTTGATTAAATCGTATCATTAAACAGCTTAAACATGCTTTATCACTAGAATTTTTTTTAAAATAATCCATTAAACATGAAAGTATTATGCAATCATTTAAGGCATTTCTTCTTATAAAAGCTTTAAGCCAATAGAGCCCCACTGAACCATAAGTAAATACAAAATGACAAGATAAAATGTTAAAGATAAAATGACAGATTAATATAAATATAGGGGAATGCTGAGTATTAAATTAATTATTGGTAATATTATCCTGTAGGTATGACAGAGAATTTGTAACACGTCTAACTTTAATACTATTTTAATTATTATTATTTTTTAATTATTATTAATTTTTTTATTATTTAATAGGACTTGGTCACATCAGCAAGATAAAAAAATTATATTTTTTTACAGTCCCACTATGCACAATATGATATATGTATATGTGTGTGTGTTTTTACCTGCACTAGGTGGTCTGTGTGTGACCCCGGGTGACATGCTGTTTCTCTGCAGGCTGTGGTGGGCCAGTGGAAGCAGGTTATGATTGCCTGGGTAGATCTGGTTATTCACTGGGATGGGCATCTCATAGGTGGAAGAGGGCACCGCCTGGTTGGAGACAGCAGCAATAAATACCTTTAAAATATTGATTTGTAATATAAACTACAATAATAATGGTGAAAACAACAAGTTAAATACACTGAATACAAAGGCAAGGGGGGGGCAAGACTAAAATTTGAACATGAATACTTAACCTTTTGCAAAGCAAAAACAATTTTTTTTGACAAATATATTGAATGCAATGTAGGAAGCTTGTTTCTGTCACATAAAAAATAAAAAGGGTAATTGCAACTTTTTTAATCTCACAATTCTGACTTTTTTTGACAATTCTTTTTCTCAGAATTGCGTGATATAAAGTTGAAATTGCGAGTTATAAAGTCAGAATTGCATCATATAATTCAAAATTGCAAGTTATAAAGTCAGAATTGTGAACTCGCAATTCTGAGAAAAATATCTTGACTTTATTTCTCGCAATTGCAAGTTTATATCATGTAATTCTAGCTTTATAACTTGCAATTGCAAGTTTGTATCAAGTAATTCTGACTTTATTCCTCGCAATTGCGAGTTTATATCTCGCAATTCTGACATCATAACTCACAATTGTGAGAGAAAAAAGTTGCAATTATCTTTTAAATAGTTTTATTCCGTGGCTGAAACAAGCTTCCATAGCAATGGCATCAATTCCTAGAACTCCTGAGAAGTATTTCTGTCCATTTTCTCTGTTATCTACCCTAAACGAACAGGCTGAGATGACTCTAACCCCTCTAAATCTCTGTAAATCCTCTTGTTCATGTCACTCCAAAAGACACAGGCTTAACCTTGAAGAGAGTCCTTCCTCCTTCATATTATGTTTTTTTTAAGGACAAAATAGCCCCTAATTGTAGCCATGTGTCCTGAGGGTCTGTAAGTGCTCATCTGGGAGAGCATCAACTGACAGGAACTGAAGAGGAGCCTCTCGCTCTTTCTCACTCTTTCATTCTTCATTAACTCACAAGGCCACAGCAATCATGGCTTTAGGCAGCCAAATATTTTCTCTCCGCAGAGGTCTTGGCGGGCACAGCTTCACTTTTGTTAGGTGTTCATTTTTCCGTCTTTACCTTCATGTTCTGTTTGGAGTCTCAGAGACCCTAAGGCATTTTAATAGCTTGAAAAATATTAGTTTGATGCTTCATGACTTTTTTGAAATTGTATGAGAACTAATTTATAAACCACATTCTAACCTTATAACACCAATCAGTTATTGTACATTTAATTTTTTTTCCTGGGGTAATAGTCAAATATATTACTAGACCACATTCCTAAAAAGTGCATGTCTACTCTCTGACAAAACAGATTATTTGGGATACTGCTTCAGTAATATCAGCCTAATTTAATTATATAATTTTATTTAATAAAATGTATTAAAAGTGAAAAGAAAATAAAGGGTCAGTATCTAAATGACTACTTTTTAGTTTAATAGGTACATGATTCAGGTCACCCTAAGCAATACTAACAGTCAAGCTTAACAGAACATGGGGGAAACTTTAGCATCTTTGCTAAGTTTGCCCTATTTTTAAATGAAAAAGATTTCCACATCTTCTTGTGTACGTGAGGCTGGACATCTTCGGCATGGTGCCTTTCTTCCTCTTTGCGTTACTGTACTCTCTAACTAGAAACATATAACTCAGTCACTGTGAACACAGAGCGAACTGCAACTATCTTTTACTACCACTCCACTCCACCCAACCCAAGCCAACCTAACACCGTGTCCTAACCAGACGCGATGTGATAAAATTCCTGCGACAAATAATTTGTCTGTCCACACTAGACGCGACGCGACTGCGAGATGCGTTAAAATCAATCAAAACCCACAGCCAATCAGAACAGCGTGTGGGTGGAGTCTCGCGGCACCAGAGAGTAATCTTGACGCCACTCGCCAAGAAAATTGATAAGTAGGCTACATAATCAAATTCACAAATTTACACCATTTAAACATTATTAAAAATACATAGGCTACTGAGTTACTAAAACAATCTTTGTCAAAGAATACACTTGTTTGTTCACAGTTTGAACATTCTTGTTTCCATTTGTTTAATTTCAAATCTGAGGTGAATTATCCATTGTTGCTTTTACAGCTACAAAGCTGGGAGAACTAAATGATATAAAGTCACATTGCATGCTTTTAACATTAAATGAAGCACATATACAGTACCTGAGATTATCATTGCCACACATTGTGTTTGTAGTTCCAGCGCGATGTTGCAGAAAAAATAGAAACCGTTTCTAAAATAGAATTGATGTGTGTCGCCGTCACGGCTGGTTTGGACAAAAACTCAGATTAACATGGAAAAGATACCTTTTATCGCGCGTCAAGGCATGTGTAGTTAGGACACGGTGTAATTCCCATAACCAATAAAACACTGTAGCTTACTGGACATATCTTTAATCACAAAATAAATAAATATCAAAATCATGCAAGGTACTAAGACTTCCAACTTTCCTTGAAGATGATCTTTTATTTCTAACAGCATTGGCAAATTATCTAGACAGACAGACAGACAGACAGACAGACAGACAGACAGACAGACAGACAGACAGACAGATAGATAGATAGATAGATAGATAGATAGATAGATAGATAGATAAATAGATAGATAGATAGATAGATAGATAGATTCTTTGACACATAAGTACAGTAGCTAGGAAAGCACATGCAATATCTGCAAATGAATTTGTTGAAATCAATCAGGCTGTAGGTTCAGACATGTTTTTCTGTATACCAATCATTATTTCTGTATACCAATCAGTGGAAGGCCGTCCAACGCACAAAACACACTCTGGAGGTTAAAATGACTGTTTTTCTCACAGTAATTGTCTTTGAGCTTCTACTTGTTTTAGTCATATCTCAGAAGTGCAATTATTACCCATGCATCCAAGGGCAGTGCCAGTGTATATACTAGATACAGTATACTAGATCTACATTATATATATTTTATATGAGATCTATATACGGTACATAAGGTTAAATCAAGATTAGAATGAACTACTTTGTTTCTCCAAATATGTTTGTTAGCTTTTCCACAAAGCTGTTAGTTTTTAGCCTCTCCTCTCTTCACTGTACTTACAGACATCTTCTGAGTCTTGATCATTAGATCAAACTCTTCGTTAATCTGTTTGTATTTCTCCTCCGTGCACGGAGTGAGAGCGAGAGCAGACTCGAGCTCCAGGCTCTCTCCGCCTTTGTTCTCCTTCTTGCTCAATGCCTGATGGCCCGCACAGAGCGAAGAGTGAGCCAGAGCACAAAGAGAGATAGAAAAAAAGAGAGAAAGAGAAAGGAAGTGTGAGAGGGCTGGTCTGAAATGCAGGTACTTACACATATCCTCTGTCTGCTGATCATGTGCAGATCAATGTCGTTGTTGATTTTATGGAACTTGTCGTCTGACTCAGGGCTGTGGCCCACCGAGTCGTCTGCGTCGGGGTCAGGGCTGTCACAGCCATTTAGACCTTTCTTTCTCAGGGTCTGTAAATACAAGTTTGCACACAGTTCAAATACCAACCACCATGTAGACCCTCAGGTGGAAGGGTCTGAAAAAACAAGCTGAATTTAGACAGGATTAAACTGAATGCTTTCCAGAGTTCAAAACCCATCCATGTACACTATAGCCCACTTCAGTGTTTGGGGGAAATTATACCTCAAATGTTTTATGTACAGTTAAGTACACTATCGTTCAAAAGATTATAGGGTCAGTAAGATTTATTTCTTTTTTTTTTTTAAAGAAAGAAAGACATTTTATTAATACATCTAAGCAAAGACACATAAAATTAAGCTAAAGTGGCAGTTAAGACATTTATAATGTTACAAAAGAATTCTATTTCAAACAAATGCTGTTCTTTAAAAAAAAAAATATTCATCAAAGATTATTGAAAAAGAAGCATCAGCAGCACAACTGTTCTCAACAAGAAATACATGTTTCTTGAGCAGCAAATCAGCATATGAGAATGATTTCTGAAGGATCATGTGACACTGAAGACTATAAAGGAATAATGGCTGCTGAAAATTGAGATTTGCCATCGCAGGAATAAATTACATTTTAAAATATTGTAAAACAGAAAAAAATGACTTAAAATTGTAATAATACTTCACAATATTACTTTTTGCACTATATATCAAATAAATGGTGAGCATAAGAGACTTTTTTCAAAAACATAATTAAAAAAAGCCCACCAACCCCAAATTATTAAATGGTAATGTATATATTGAATTTAATAATTATTTAATTTAATCATTTTTAGGCATATTTTTTTATGTCACATTTTATTTGTCACTTGTGGACCACAGTTTGAGAACCACTAGTGTAGAAACGTTAAAAGGTTTATTAACCAAGAAATTCGAACTGACATTTTATTTTCTAGAATCTTGTTTGCTTTAGACCATTTTGCAAAAGGTCATGTTATTTATATTTATGTAATATCAAATAATCATACATATTCCTTGTAAGTCGGTGTAAAGGAAGTTGTCGAGAGACAAGAGGACACACACACACACACACACACACACACACACACACACACACACACACACACACACACACACACACACACACACACACACACACACACACACACACAGAGACAGGAAGGGCCAACCTAAAATATAAATGTTAATATTTAATCAGGTCTGGGTCCCGAAGAGAAAAATGTCTAAATGTGATTTCAAGAGCAAGAAACAGCCCTACTGCTACTGACCACATGAGAGAGACGCCTATAGACCTGGCCAAAATAGATTAACAGAAAGACGCCCAAGGAAAATAAAAGATATGGGGATTCTTTTGATATAACCATTAACACGTGTGTGATGAAGCTGAAAAGTTGTGCTATGCTTAAGCAAACAAGCTAGTGTAACAGTACAAGAAAGAATTGTGGGCTCTCCTAATATATTAAAGCAGCAGTTTCTCTTTCTGCCACCTGATGGCCACCTTCTAGTAGGAATGAGATCTTCCTCTCGCAATAAAGTCAACCTAAGAGAGAGTATTACTTTGTATTAACACTAACAAATCTTAAATGACTATTAATTTACCATTAAGCCATTGTGTTCATTCAATGTAGTTAAAGAGATTCTGCCATCCTGAGCAAAACAAAATCAGCTAATATCAGAAATTCTAAGAGAAACATTGATTTTTTTTTTTTTTTTTTTTTTTTTTTTTGTGAAAAGAAGAAATAAAAACTTGAGGCAAACTGCCACATGCTGCACCAGACCCAACCCCCTTCAACTGTCTCATGACATTATCTGCACAAGGTTCTCAAGCAGTCTGACGTCTCATCAAAGCGAGACGCGTTCCACTGGATCAACTGGCTTTAAGTGTGGCGTGGCGGGATATTAGCCACCAGCTAACATATGTGCAGCTTGCGCTCTCACACACAGTCCTTCTCTGCCTTCATCTGCCTGTCTGCATCAATCACACAAGAATTAATTTACTCTGCTGACGCGAGGACTTGATGAAGACGGGTTTCTCATCCTCTTTTCTTTGCTATGACACGCTTCTATTAGGTGTTGGGGGAGTGTGTGGAGAGCGGCACTGTGAGATGAGAGCTTTTTTTTCTCTTCCTTTATACATATTGAGCTTATCAAATGCTTTGATGATGAGTACCAGTCTGGTTGTTTTGTGCGACTGAAATAGAAAATGACGGATTTTGAGTCTCAGTCATTGAAAAAGACAAACTAAACAACTTTATGATGCTATATATATATATATATATATATATATATATATATATATATATATATATATATATATATATATATATATATGTAAAGTACTAATTGTGGTAGTCCATGGTTTCTTCAAAAGTGTTTTTTTTTTTTTTGTCTGCAATGATAGGATGCCCCCTAGCAGAACTCAGGTATTGCCTCGGCACCGGGGTGGGGGAAGATTGCGGTGTAGCTGACGTCGATCTGAGGCAACGGAGTGCGAAGAGGAAGAGTACACTATAGAGTGCTGATGGGAGGCCATGCTGGCTGAGTGAGCGCTCAAGCAGGGATCGGCAGTTTAAGACCCAGCATGAAGCCGCTCTGAACCCCCTGACGGTCCGCCGCTATGCCACTCATTCCAGATATGTGCACCTGCCACCAGCCCTCGCACACACACACACACACTGTTCTGCTGTAGGGTGGTAGAGCTAGCCAATCACAGAGTGTATGCTGAAGATGGCCATAAATGGCTAAACAAACACCCATTCCCCTGAGAGAAACAAAATGTGCTCAGATGTTGCTCTCTCATAGCTCAGGAGGCTTAGTGGATGTCTTAACTATACTTCTTTGAAGCATCATCTTTTTTTTAGTTTCAAAAAAAATAATAAAAAATTGACACACATGAGACATAGAGAGTAAGAGTACAGAACTATGAAATTAATTATCATAGCTCAGGTGAATTTAATGGAAAATAAATGTGACTTTTGATTGCATATGAGCAATATATGAGCATATTTACCAGGGTCTTTTTCTCAGTTGAGCAAAATTCTCTATTTGAACTTGTGAGAAACAATTGAAAATCTCATAAAAAAGTGTATAAATCATATAAACAATGCTTAAATTATACATAAAAACAGGTCATACTAAATAACTACATAATAAATGCATAATATGTTTTAAGACATTTTATGAATAAATAAATAATTTCATAATACATGTATTCATAAATTGAATTGAATTCAATAGATTTTTAGGTTTTAACTTTGGATAAACTTGGATAAAAAAGTCTTTTAGGGACAATCAGTGTCAACAGATCCATTTGGTTTCTTGGCCAATGTGAGCACAGAATGAGACATGTTAAGAGAGAAGACGTTAATGGGGTCTCTTTCTCACTTAAGTCTATATTTGAACTCCATTTAATGCCATTGCTGTTTAGGAGAAACATTTGAGACTCCTTAGATCCCGTTAGTAATTTTTATTTCCCATGGGTTTATAATGACTCACTCATAATCACTCCCATGATCTTCATTTCTAAAAGAAGGCAAAACACACAGCCAATGCAATTGATTTCCCAAGAAGCAACGGCAACATTAATGCTTCTAGTTTGCCGGTCTAAAAATAAGTTACAGTAGACAACAGACACCCTGTACTTGGACCAAGCAGTGAGAACATTCTGATGTCTTAATAGCTCCACGAGATGAAAGCTGCATGATTGTCCTTCCAAAACATCGATGAGAAGTAATCAATCTAACAAAGTGGAAAATGGCCAGATGGGGGTGAGGGAGGGGGGGCTGATAAAAAGCTAAAATGCACAGATATAGTCAATATAGAGCTGTGGAAAGGACGAGCGGCTGGAGGTTTCCGAGAATCAAGAATGGGTGAAGACAAGGAAGGGAAAAGAGTGGGAAGGAATGTCTCCTTCATTGGTATGCTCCTAATTAAACTCCTTCATACTTCTCGTCTCTCCTGGCTCCTTTAGTCAGACCTCCTCTCCGGGCTGAAGCCTAAATAATGGACTGATATCAACTACGGTCTTGCAATTCCAGCTGTAATCAAGCCAGAGAAACTCTAGCTCGAGTAGCCAAAGATGATTCCCTACTGTCTTCACTACTGATCATTTTACCCTGACCTCTTTTTAAAATCTGAACAGTGTCCAGTGCTCATTTAGACATCTAGTTAAAACCAGGCCAGATTGATGAGGGATTCTGACCCAGACAGACCACATGGTTTATTTTTAAGAGGGTTTCTGTTGTGGAATGGAGATGACAGGTTTGCAGGTCTGGAGAAAGTCCCTCATTCAATATTCTGCTGGAGACCATGGAGATATGACAGACAAGCTTAATTTATATGATCTGACAACAAAATATGGATGATTAATCGTATTTTAATGATGACCACGATATCTGCTTCCCTCGATTAATTAAACATAATGGTCTATGATATTGGTCCACTGGTTATTTATCCTTTTTTCTTTTTCGTTTAGAATTTATCTTGCAATGGTTTTTATGTATGGGCTTGCAAGATGTCGACAGTTTAAATTCCCCAATCAGATCTTTTCTCTTAAACTTTGCTCTCAAACTGGATACAGCTTCTGCCCAGTGTTTTGCTAATACACAACCTGGTGACCATGCACACATGCTCTCTCTGAAAACACAGTCAAACATGTCTGTTGGAGTTTAGCGAACTCAATTGTGATATTCTGCTCAAATAAAATTGTAATAGAGACGGTCTGTGCTCCTTCACAAGGCCGCTTGTGCTTGTTTGCAGCCAGTAAATCTGTGACCAAACATGAATCTCGACTGAATAAATGCACTTCCTCATGTGTTACAATACAAGGACTTTTTGTTGTTTTATATAAAAAAAACATAGCTTTTGACAGAAGCTTCTTAAAGTTTTACCAGTTTTCATAACTGTTAAATCAGGAAACTAGAGGAGTTTGAGTTGACATTCTCTGGATTTGTCGTTCCGTGGAAGTGTAATAATTTTGATGAAATGTAAACAGAAATTTCACAAATGACAACAATCCTGACTAATAATCATGATTATTACTGTTGAGCAAAATAATTAATTATCACATTTCTGTGTTCCTGTCATAAAGATTCAAATAACTTGAATAATCAACACCGATAATCAAAGTTTGCACTGTTACTTTGAGGTCCTAGCAGAACAGTTACATTCATTTTCATTAGCTCACGTTAGCGTTAGGTTTACAAAAAAAGACATAATTTCACACAGGGCTCTATTTTGGCAGCTCAGTGACTCTCCTTGCTCAGCACATGTACTCATGTTTTTTTCCACTTCTTTCTCTCTTATACAAATCCACTATAAAGCCACTAACTCCAAGGTGGTCCCATTAGGCCAACAGAGATGACATCATGCACCTCAACAGTCACGCCTCCACCATGTGTGTGCTGCGAGTAAGTTGGAGTTAATTATTGCGTACAGTCATTGCTTCAACAGAGTGGATGGAGGTCAGAGAAAGCTCAGTGACAGAAACGCACTCGATCCAAAAGTGCTCTGCAGATGGCCTCACTAAAAACTCTGTGATTTGATATGGTACTTTTGAGGGGGGACCGCAGAGTATCCTGCTCCCGTTGAACATGAGAGTGCAGAACTTTAGGAAGAGAGCCAGTCTGTCTTGACCATATTGGAAGCATATGGCTGTAGAGAAAGCAGGGAAGCCACCGTTTAATTAAGTGTGGTTTGAACATGCTACGACACTGTAGCGAGACATGAATGCAGATGACAAAGGATGTGGCCTCCATATGTGCCTGTGTCTCTGTGTGCATGTGTACAGTAAGATGGTAGTGTGAGGTGGTGCATCACAGAAGACCATCCTTCTTTGAACTAACCCATCATGCTTTTCAGCCTTTGGAAGTGGGCACCTCTTAACTCCTAAAAACAGTTACTTTACTGTAATTTTCTTGCTTTGAGCCCTTCCCCCTCTACACTATAATCACACAACAAAGAGACAAACTATAGGCCTGGCATTTTATGGTTGATATGGATATTGGTAAAAGAGGTCATATTATATATATTTTTTGTCCCCATGAGTTTTTATCGCTATATACCTATATTTAGAAGGGGTGGATAAAATTGATTAAAAGTGACATTTATAATCATACAAAAGATTTTTGTATGATTAAATAAATGCCATTCTTTTGAACATCATATTTTTCCAAAAAAAAAAAAAAAAAACGATCAAGATTTTTGCAAAAATATTAAGCAGCACAGATGCTTTCAACATGGATGATAATAAGAAATGTTCTTTGAGCAGCAAATCAGAATATTTGAATGATTTCTGAAGGATCATGAGACACTGAAGACTATAATGATGCTGAAAATTCAGCTTTGTCATCACAAGGAATAAATTACATTTTGACATGTTAAGCAGTTATTTTAAATGGTAATATTATTTCGCAATATTGCTGTTTTTAGTATATTTTTAATCAAATAAATTCAGCCTTGGTGAGCATAAGAGAGTTATTTAAATAAAATGTAAAAACATCTTTTTAACATATATAATATATATATACACTACCATTCGAATTATTCTTATATGAGTTCGGATATATATATTCATTGGTTTGATGTCAGATATTTGAATGAATGAACAAGCTCGTTTTTTTTTTCATTGAGAAGTTTTCCGTTCTAAAAGTTACAGTATGTTTTCTTGACACAATGAACTCTTTTACCTCAACCGATCAAGGAAAATTTGATTTCTCATGATTACAGTAGGTAATGGATAAGTAATATCATACCTTGAGCATCTAATTACATCCTGGAATGGATTAACATAGGGCAAATTCAGATCCACTTAAAATGTTCTATAGTTAGACATTTCTAAAATGAAAGCTATTCCCAATACACAGGCATTAAGTGAAGTTGTACACAGAAAGGAAGGACAATAGCTTTCTAGCTATTTTCAAGAATACAGCTGTTACTCAAATACACATTATTCTTAACAGTGATAAACCACTGTACTAAATATGCCTGAGTCTTTATTTACTACCTCTACAATAATGTGATACTCTGTTGAACATTTGTGCCATGTTTTTCAGATTCTGGTATATGACCGTAAAGCGTATCATCTCATATGCTCTCTCCATGGCTATTACAGACAAACAAGTCATTCATATGACCTAATGGAGCATCCCATACATGCACACAATGACACTCAGTCTAGCTAAATAAAGGGGTGCTTATACCATGGCCATCTTTCGATTTGAAACACGCTGGTTATGTCTTTATGTCTTATTTTATTTCTAGAGAGACAGAAGGACACCTATCACATGCACACACATTGAAAGGGCTGTGATTCTTTTTTTGGATGCTACAATCACACTTGCGCGCACACACACACACACACACACACACACACACACACACACACACACACACACACACACACACACACACACACACACACCACATCAGTTATCAGCCTTTGTCTGTAGGGGTTCTTATCATGCAGCTGCATTACAGGAAGGGGCAGAGGGTTTTTGAGGAACAATGCACAGGCACCTGACCTCTCTGGCATGACCTTGTGTTTCCACACCCTTCGGGCCCTGTGTGAGGGGACACTGCCATCTACACCCATATACAGAAATAGATTGCTCATTTTCCACTGACAGTAAGAGGGGCAGCCAGACAGGACAGCCTTGTTTCTTGTATCTTAATGCTGATGTCATATGCTGTGCTGATTTAAGGTCAGTCTATGAGTTTCATGCTGATGAATAGAGCCGATCTTTCATCTTATGTATCAATAATTTTTTTTTACTTGAAACTGTGTGTCATTGCAGTGACATTATATTCCACCATAAGAATGTGTAAAAAAAAAAAAAAAAAAAAAAAAAAAAAAAAAAATATATATATATATATATATATATATATATATATTTTTTTTTTTATAATTATTTTACATGCAGGTTTATGCAATATTATATGACATATGAACTAAATCTACATGAAATATGTGTACTTTTGAAGATGAATTTGTCAATATGCAGTACCAATAAAAAAAATAAACCAATGAAAAGCATGGTGAATCATTTAAAATTAACAGTTAGGGAACATAAAATACTCACTTAGACAGTCTTAAGGCCTGTTCACACCCAGAATGATAACTATAAAGATAACTAGGAGACACTTTATTTTGACGATCCCCTTAAGACACTCTGATGACTATAAGTAATGTTGCGCCTACATGTCAACTAACTAGTATTAATAGACCGTCTTCGTCATATCTGCTAACACTTATATCCCCCAAAATACATTCTACATGACTTTGCAAAATGCTTGTCAACTTATTCTACTAACCCTAACCCAAGCAGTGTACTAATACTCAACTAATACTCTAATAAGAGTCAGTTGACATGTAGGTGCAACATTACTTATAGTCAACAGTGTTTAAAGGGGACAACCAAAATAAAGTAGAACTGATAACTATAACGATATAACTATATTAGCATCCACACCAACACAAAATAATGTTCTGTTTATTATAAGCGCACGTAGCAATTATATCATCTGACACTTTAAGATCTTTATAGCATGATGGAATCCAGTTGGCTGTGTCCAATGTTTTTTATTGTTCATTAGCTGGAAAAAAATTGTTCTGAATGTGATTCCAATGATATCGAAACGCTATGTTGTTATCATTACAGTTGTGGTGCGGACTTACCTATAATTATAGAATTCGAAAGATTTTTAAAACTTCATAGATATTGCTATTGTTATGGTTATCGTTCTTGGTGTGAACGGGCCATTTTACTTATACATTCTTATTATCTTTTAGTTATAATCTTATAACCTAAAATTGTTCGTATAAATTCATAAAAACTTTAATCTACAATCACAGCCGTTTCAGCAAATATCTATATATTGTGTGCATGCACTATTCTGTGACACTGAATCACTGGAGAAGCCATTCAGATCCATTAAATTAGCCATAAAAACCCTTTAGAGTCTTTATAAATAAATAAATAATAACAGCTTTTATCCCCTGAATCAAATGTTTAGTGGCACCCCCAGGTCTGGCGGTGGAGGGGAGGAATGCAGTCCAAGGGCAGCGGTTCACTAGAGTCCTCCACACAAGCTGTTGAATGAATAGAGTCTTGCTTACTCACCCTGCCTCTCCACGCCTATTCTTCTCCATTTGCTTTGCCAGCGCAATAAGCCAAGTGCTAAATTTAGCAACACAGTACACTATTTTTAGACCACTACCATTTTTTGAGACATTTATTAGGGGAAGGATGCTAAAAAAAACTCATGCACGCACACACACAGAACCACATCACACACACACACACACACACAAACAGAGGGAGGAAGGGGGAAAGGGAGGGGGCTCCTAATTTGGACACTTCTGAAATACGCTCATTTTAAAAGTGTTGCCGTAGACGCTTTGCAGCTGTTTCCAATCAGAGGGAAGTGTAGAGGAAAACACAAGAGATTTAGATGGAGTAAAAGAGAGAAAACGAGGCAGAACAAATCCTTTTCTCGTCAACATCCAGCTGCCATGTGGCAGAAGTTCAACAAGTTGTTCTAAGGCTGTGGGGTCAACATGCTCTGGACCGGTGCTGCTTCACACTGAATGAGCGATGAGATCTGCTTTGAAGGCTGGGCAGACGTCTCACACGCATGTCACATTTTACGGTTATCTTCTTAAAGAACCGTAGAAAATATATTCTGGTTTGTTATTATGCAAAGACTTCCAAATCTCACAGCCTACAGGAAGTCAAATCATTTAGTGAAATATTACTATAATTTTAAATAACTGGTTTCTATTTTAATTTGTTTAAAAATGTAATGTATTCCTGTGATGGCAAAGCAGAATTGTCAGTCTTCATTGTCAACAGCATTTATTTGAAATAGAAATATTTTGTAACATTATAAATGCATTACTTATTTCTATAAAGCATGAAGTAGTATAATGCATTACACTATATAATTGATACAGAAAAACTCACTAAAAAGTTGCACATGCACTTTTGCAATATCTCAGTCCTATCTCTTATTCTGTAACCCTTAAACGCATACCTCGGGCCTTAAGTGACCCAGGACGTCATTCACTATACCCTCTTCCTCATTCATTTTTTAAAGTTGGACATCAATCTTCTTAGTATTCCTCAATCAATTCATCATAAACAATATGTTAAGAAAAAAATAATAAAATTATAAAAGAATGTTTTCCCATTCATTTTTGGTAAAAATTGTATAGGGTCACCAAAGACCCGAGGTGTGTAACAGTGTATGTATATATTTTTTTCCGCACAACGATAATTAAATCTTTGATGACTGAATAAGTGCAGTGTCTGATACACAATGAGGAAGTGACATTTCACACATAGTTACCACAGGCAGAAAACAAAAGAATAGGAAGTATCATCAGCAAAGCTTGAAATGGCTCAGCGATTTACTGCAGAGCAAGAACTGAACGCAATCAGAATTTTAATAATAATTTGCAGCCAAATATTTAATAATAATTAACATTCATGGATTTAAAGGTTAACCGACAACAATCTAGTTTAACAAGAAGAAGTGGACTGAAGTAGTGCTTCACCTAATATTTAAATTACGCCATTGGAAAACCACGCCTTTCTATGCAAATTAGGCTCATCATAGATGCCTTAAATACAACCAATTGTAAGGTGTATTATAACTGTTCAAGCCATCGAGTGTATCACATACTCTATGAATAATAACGCCTCCCTTTATACTAGGCTTTACATCCTGTTTGTGATGCTCATTGTTCACTACACTCCTCCTCTGTTGACTTGTCTATGTCACAAGGTTTATTTGCTTAACTAAACAAAGCCTCTTCTGAGTTTAATCAAAAATTCTGGCAAAAACACTGAGCTTGAACATCACTCGGTTAAATTAGCATAAACTTATTGACTCTTTGCGTGAGCCATCAATAGTATGCGTGTGCGTTGTGGTAGATTATGGTGGTACACAAATATTTCCCTCAATCAGATGTATGTTTGTCTGTAAGAGGACACAGTTATGTGAGTGTGTTATGTCATAGCGGGCCTTTGTAAGTTAAATAGATGGCCATTGAGTCTCGGCACTGAGAGAAAACCGCTGTAGGCTAATGTTCTCTCTGATCTCTGATTACTCAAACTAGTAAGAAAGAAAGTCTTTTCAAAAGACAACTGAGGGAATGTTCTACCAGAGGAGCCTGCTAATGTGCTAAGTCCTTATGAGGAAAATATATTTTAATTAACTCTTTACTGCCACTTTGAAAAGAAATGAAAATGAAATTCAGTTAATTAGTGTACCTTATCCACATTAAGCATTCTCCAAGACGTTTAATGAACCTGTGTTTATCTTCATTTTTTCTCCTTCTACTTTAAACAGATGTAAGTTGAGAGAAGCCTGCCGCCTGCAACCCTTCTTATACATCTCAGCACACAGCAACACATATGAGGGTGAAACATCGTGAGGGAGCTTTGTGGAATCTCATTAACCAAGCAGGTAGTCATTAACAGTGTGACCTTTGGAAATAATCACCAGCCTCCCTCCTTGTCGTTCTCTCTCTCAGTTTGTCTCCCGCCGCTTGCAGCTAAACGCGCTCCTTTCTGTTGCCGATTCATTTAGAACTTGTAGAGGTGAGAGAAGAGAGAAGATTAAAAGGTTGATGTTCAGATAAAGCTAATCTACGATGGGATGGGCTTGGCAAACTCTCTCTCAAGTGTTTGTGAAATGTTCACACGACCGCTCTATGTGATGACGTGAGTGTTGACATGAGTAAGGCATGCAGCCACAACTAGCTTCCTTTCATGTTAATCTCGCTCGTTTTTAATTAAAACTGTTCTGAATTAATAAGAATAATAAAAATAGAATAATGCTTATTAATTAGTCATTTAGCTGGAGCTTCTAAGTAATAAAAACGTTAGATAAAATGATATATTATTTTGTAGAATTAAATTATATACTATTTTGTTTTCTTCACATTATATATATATATATATAATCATTCAATAATTGACTAATTTGACATAATATTTCTTATAATACAATGTTGTTAAAAACTATATATTAGTTATATATTATATATTATTTTGTTTATTTAATTATAATTTGTAATAGAAGTGTAATATAAATGTTACATTTAAATAGTATTTACATAATGTTTGATTTTTTATCATATTGATATGTTTTACATTATTCATTCATTGACTGATTTCATGTAATGGCCAATAAAATTAAACGTTTGATGAGAATCAGTACAACTGATCTGTCATCGGTTGCACAAAAATCACAACCAGCGGTAATGTCGCCTTCACGTGCTATCGGAATTATCACAAATATGAGTTTCCTACTTAAAAATTGGACATGAACACCCTTTCAAGTTATATTTAGCACTGGGAAGCTCAGGAATAATTTTGATAACCAAGTTCCTGAGTTGGACGTGCCATAAACTTTAAAAAGGATTGCTGTTTCCACAACAGCGACATCGCCTTGTCTTTTCATTAAAGTTATGCATATTTACATATATGAATAATCATTTGAAGCATATTGTATGTTTTATACACAGCGAAAATAGCTTGTATTTGACCGGAATTCCAGAATCATCATCAAGCTGACTATCTAGATGTTTATATGGTTGTCAATGAATGGGATGCTAAATATAATTTTACCTTGAATAAGATTTTCCAATAAAATAGGCAAGGATATAAGGTGTTGTAATAATGTCTGTACAGTGGCGCAATGAGATGCGATCCAAAGACTGTGGGTTTGAGTCCCGTGTAGGACATCTTATTCGGGGGCAGCTGTGGCCTAATGGTTAGAGAGTCAGACTGGTAATCTGAAGGTTGCGAGTTAAATTCTCTATGCTGGGAAAACCTTTTCCTGGCACAGTGCATTATGGGAAATCCTTGCCCAAGTTTTTAATCACCTGCCAAATAAATGCTGCATTGTTTTTTTGTTGTCCCCCCCCCCCCCCTGCTAATCTAAAACAAGATAATTTGACCTTACACAAGAACTCGTAATTTGTTCTTTCTTCACGACTTAAGGTGTAATTATCTGGACCTTCCCACCTTTCGTCTAGCCTCAGATGTTAAGACGTAGGAGACTTTTAATGAGTTTTTGTGTGAAAGCTAAACACGGTAGGAAAAGTGCTTTGACTGAGGCATGAAGCAGTATGAATTGAAAACTATGTTCTATTACTGTACATTACAATAAACTTTCATTTAACAAGGTTGACGTGTATGATAAATCCATTACCAATCTGTCTTGTGATATAATAAATTAAATCAGATCCTTTTGACAAACATTGTTAAAATCTATCTGAGAACATTTTCCTCTCTTGCAAATTATATATTTTTTTCATGTCTCTATTCTCATGTTTATGTTATTAATTACGCCAGTGCCAGATTGAGAAAGGCACGTCCGCGTACATTTCGGCTGAAAGAAATAATGGCCTGACCTACGAAAACAGAGATAAAAATGGGACGAAAACGGAAGACATAAGCGGAAAGAAAGAGCTAGGGATAGAAGAGTAGGGTAGAAGAGCCTCTAGCCTCTCATAAATAGAGCTAAAGAGGCTGGGCAAGCCTCTCACTGCCTCTCTCCCAACAACGCTAATTATCAACCAAAGACATGCTAATTACATGGAGCTTTATTGCTAATGTAGCGGGCTGCTCTTCAAGACGCCCACACGCTGCGCCCGGCTCCCCTGCCTCTCCTTATCCTCCCACTGCACCCCACAGGCACTCCAGGCAAAGACAGGAAAGATTGCTCGGATTTGTGTGTTTTATATGAGTGTGTGTGTTTTTCGCCCGTTTAAACAATGCTAAATCTATGTACGTACAGCACACTTTTGAGACCGTCCAAGTCGATACGTGTATCAAACACGCAAACTCTCACACACTCTACAGCTCAAAGCTGAACTATGGCACTGACACCCCTATGCCGAGTTCCCCCTCCAGCCCACCCCAAGGCCTCGTCCCCATCCTGCCATCACAACAGGAAGTCTGCTTTGTTCCTCTTTACCTCCTACCGCCCACATCCCCTGGCCGTGATGTAACCTAGCAGCAGAAAAACGGGGCCCTGCAGGAGCTCAACGCTTCAGCGTCGACAAATCCAGTTAGGGCGGCATTTTAGCCACCTTCAAAATCGATTTCTCAAACACGAAATCTGGCAAATTGGAAAGAAACTCCACTAAAGCTGTTGCTTGGTGATGGGAGCAGTTTGACTCGCTATGCTCTTTTTTATTTCCTTTCTACTTCAATGTTTGAGTGTGCTGATTCTTTAGTGTGCTTAATATTTCTGTCTTCATGGCAAAGAAAACTGTGATACTCAGGACCTGCTTTTTAAAGGGATAATTCAGGCCAAAATGAAAATTTTGTCATCACTTACTCACCCTTAAGTTGTCCCAAACCTGTATGAGTTTCGTTCTTCTGTTGAACACAAAGAAGATATTTTGAAGAATGTTGCTAATCAAACAGTTGACAGTAGCTGTTAGTAAGACAAAAATACTATGAAAGTCAATGGCTACCATCAACTGTCTGGTTACCAACATTCTTTAAATTATTTTATTTTACGTTAAACAGAAGAACGAAACTCATTCAGGTTTGGAACAACATGAGGGTGAGTAAACGATGACAGGATTTTCATTTTTGGGTGAACCATCCCTTTAAGCAGTGCAGCACTTTGCAGTTGTTCTACAAGGTTTCAAAAAATGAAGCATAACAAGTATATTTTACAATCTCAGAACTCAATAATAAAGACAATTTCAGGTCTAAAAGACTAAACTAAACTAAAAGAGTTTTTGTTAAAATTGTGAGAAACACTCGTGATAGTCTTGAAAGCATGAAGTAATGTTTGAATTGTAATGCACTGTAATTTTTGCAAACATTTCATTCACTGCCTTTAGAATTTTATAGCTGGCATAGTGTTAAATAACGGTGTATTGTCCATACTTATTTTTAAATTATAATATGTATGATATACAGTATACTAAAACAAATAAAAAAATAATTATTTATTGTAAAGTACATTTAATGATTTTTTTAATTTTTTTTTTTAAATCCACTTAAAATTCTGTCAAGTAAAGTACACATCTTTATTCCTTTTTGCTGGGCCCTGAATCTTACTTTACATTCCATTTCACTCTCCCCTGAAAAATTTAATGGTATACCACCATTTCAGCATAAATTGGATCTTGGATCTTTATTATTTTTTTCCTTCAATTTCTAAACCACTTGCCATGGAGTGTGGACTATAATACACACTAAAAAGTATATGACTGTTCAATCACTAATGAGCGTTTCTGAGAATTCCAATATGAATCGGAATGATAAATATTCTAAGAATAAATCACAGAAAATCTAGTATTTACTTGAGTCTTTTCTCAAGTGCAATGCACAGCTGCTAATGCTTGGAGTGCATTTTTATAATTGTGCCTTGATGCACTGTAGGTATAACAAGCACTTTCTTTTTTGCCCTTTAAATTTGCTTCAAGGTCTGAGTTTGAATAAGAGACAAAAACACAGGGCATGTTTCACACTTTATGACAGATGAACTTCCAAAAAACTCATCTTTGCATTTGAGATGATAATTTTCTAGCGCATAAAAACAAAAAAAACAAAAAATATATAAATTAGAAAAAAGATGTCACGCTGGCTTTATAAGATAAATGCATATGGAAATATTATTGTTGAATATGTAAATAAACCAAAAAAAGATAAAGCTGCAGAATTATTGAGCCAGTGTACGCACAGCTGAAATGAAGATTGAGCACAGAGTGAGTGGATAAAAAAGGAAGTAGACAGAAAAACATGTTTTTTTCTAACTCTAAGTGCAAAGCAATTGGATTGCACTTAGATTGAGAACAACTCACTTCACAAACTCACAGACAGATCTAGTGATATTAAGAACCGTTTGGGGATGTGGACCTGTTCGCGTGTTGGCATTGCAAGAGGACACCTTTTTAAAGCCCTTTAGTCCCACCTTTAGGACCATCTTGTCAACCCATGTGTATCACCTTTTCTTGTCAAGATGTGTTGTGACATCTCAGAAAAGCAGATTACGTAACCAGCTCACGCTGCAACATGCTTTTGGATGTTTGCCGCCAATCGCTTAGCATGGCCTGACCTCAGGTTAGGTTAAAGGCAGGAACCAACAAATGTGTCTCTAAGACCTGAGAGCCTTAAGGAGCATTAAGCTGATTGAGAAAAATGCAGACATCAAAGCAGCAGGCATTCAAAAAGAACAGAGTGCAGTGAAATACAGCATGACACTGGATGTATTTAGTGCACTTTTCATATAGTCTATTTTCTAGTCAATTAGACTGTAAAAACGTGTTGTTGGGTTTGTGTCTATAGTGTCTCACCGTGACAAGGGTTGAGCTGAAAATAAGGGTGCAGCGACACTATGCACAAGGAATCTAGTCATAGTCATGTGTTAATGATACATTTCGCCTACTGAAATATCAAACACGAAACACTCATTTATGTACATCTTTCTGCATACACACTCACTATTGCAGAGGTTTTCAACCTTTACAGACCCCCACCCAGACTTTCATACAGGTACAACCTAAGGGACCCCCAATATAAAACTCTATTTCTATGTAACATTTTGTCACAAGTTTAATTTTAAACAGCAACTAAAGTATATAACATTTATCAGATCATTAGTTAATGTCCATTAACTATGTCAAAAAAAAATTCATCAAGTGAAAGTTACACTATCGTTCAAACGTTTGGAGTCAGTGAGATTTAAAATAATAATAATAATAATACTTTTATTCAGCAAGGATATATTAAATTGATAAAAAATTCACAGTGCAGACATTTATAATGTCCGAAAAGATTTCTATTTAAATAATAAATGCTTTCTATGACCTTTCTATTAATAAAAACAGTCTCATGGTTTCATCATGATCATACTCAACATTATTGTATATTTTTCCACAAACATTTGTTTAATTTTAAGAGAATTCAGCTTTGCCATCACAGGAATAAACCCTAAACCCTAACCCTAACCCTAACATTTGAAATAAATTAAATTATTAAAGTACAAAAATGATAAAACAATTATTATTAAATCATAATAACATGACACAATATTACTGTTTTACTGTATCTTTGATCAAAGAATTTCAGCCTTGGTGAGCATCAGAGATTTCTTTTAAAAACAAACTTGATGACCCTGTCCCCAAACTTTTGAACAGTAGTGTTTTTTTTTTAATTATTATTATTATAATACAAATAAATAAATAATTCTAATAACCATAATAATAACCTGCTGTCAGTGTGGGAATGTCAGGTAAGTGTGTTTAGAGAAACTCACCTCCACAATGTCAGAGTTGGTCCTGCTCTCATGTGGCTCATTGTACTCAGTGTATTTGAGCAACACTTTGTCCATATCTGTGCTGGCATACTGGAACAGCTTGTTGGTACTGTTGAAGATGATGAGGGCAATCTCACAGTCACACAACACGCTCAGCTCATAGGCTTTCTTCATCAGGCCAAACTTTCTCTTCGTAAATGTCACCTAGAGAGAGAGAGAGACAGAAGAGGGGAAACAAGGTTAGACAAGTCATAGGCTTCACTGACGCCGTATAAAAACTGAGATGGATGACTCTATGTGTGTTTACTCAGCGCGTTGAATATACTCTTAAATATTCTTGACTCCCGAGATGTCCTAAATACAGCGTTTCTTCAGAAAATCAATGTTAGTTTTCTTTCCTTCTGTCTTCTTTCTTTTATTTTCCTTTGTGCTCTTCCAAATTATCAGGAAAAATAGACAGTAGCGTAATAGCTCCTTCCTCTCATAAATCATCTGAAGATCTTTTAAAAATTCCATTCTTTAATCCTAAGTAAAATACTTATTTCACTTTTCCTATTATTCTTACATTCATACGAAAAGAGCTTAATAATTGAAATATAACCTGTGTGCTCCAAAATCATGCAATGACCTTTCATTTAAGATTAATACAGTAACACTAACTGTGCCTGGCCCCTCTAATACAATAGTTCAACTGTATAATTAGGATTTTATTTCATAATTAAGGTTAACCTTATTCACCTCAAGCAAATTTGGAGGGGGGGGGGGGGATTGCCTGTATTGCATGGGAAGCAAATTCTCCATGTGTGCATCTGTGTGCAAATGCACTTTCCAGCAGATGCGCAGACATACAGACACACACACTCACGCACGAAGATCATCACTGCCACAGAGTGTTTGAGAGGCTGTTAATGACTTCTCAGTGCATGTTCTCATCTAAATTAGCAGCATTAAAAATAAGAAGCATCTCTCTCTGACCTCATAGGTTTCATGTCTCTTGAGCACTTAAATGCAGCGCTGGAGAAACCACACACGTACAGACCAGCTCCTGAGAAGAACAACACAGACGAGGAACCTTGAGGCCTAACCGCTAAACTCTTCACCTCATAAGTGTAACCAAAATGTCCCCATGCACCTGTTAATGTGATACATGTTCGCGGGCAAATCTATGCATTATTTATTGCAGAAGAAAAATGCATAATTTTACAAAATATATTGTGCGTGTGATAATCACCAAAGCAATTTGATAAGGAAGAAAATTAGCATGTATTAGCATAAGGTATTTCTTTGATGATGCTAATTTGTTTCTGACGTTGTCATGGTGAAACTATTTAGCTTAGCTGGTGTGTTAAATGAAAATAAAATAAATAAAGAATGAGCCCTAGTTATATGAGAGAGTAGATTCAGTTTTTGTTTCAGTAAGGTTGTGCTTAAAAAAATGTTCTAAGAAAAAACGCGTGTAGCTTTATAAAAATGGAAAAGGAAACAGTAAACTGTAAAAAACAACAAAAAAACAGTGTTGTCAGGTAACCTACACATGTACTTCATGTACATCTAAATTAACTGGTTTTGTTTAAGCCTAATTTTGATTTAATATGAATGAATTAGCCAAGAAAAAGATAGTAATGGCTTCTTAAAGGGATTGTTCCCACACAAATAAAAAAAATAATTTACTCACCCTTATGTCATTCCAGTATGACTTTCTTTCTTCTGCAGATAATATATATATATACATATATATATATCTATTTATTTTTTTACAGTGTATATCCCCTTAAGAAAATAATGACCTGTAACCAGTTCTTATAATGTGTACTTGAACTGGAGCTCACCAATTTCATTTGACAGTGATCTCTCATCTTTCAGAGATTATAGTTAAAAAAATAAAGATCTCATCCTGCTGGTCATCTTCTATCATCATATTTCTACTAATTTATGAGCGAAGTAATGATGTATTGATTATGTATCATTTTGACAAGTTCATTTTGACAAGTCGAACAGCCACTTAAAGAACACAACTGATGTTTTGACAGCTCCCTTTCTGCAAGATAAAGCCGAAGCGAGAGTTTTGAGCTTCCACGTTGTGGCTTTGCAGTTCTGAGAGGTTTCTTCTTGAGGCTTCTGGAGATTTGGCAAGTGTGACAAGATGCAAAAAGAATAAGCCAAAAATCCTCCAGTATGACAGCAGGTGGAGAAAAGAAAAAGCTGAACAATGTGTTTGATGAACAGACTTTGAATTTTGGATTATTTGAATAACAAATAACGGAGTCAGTAATTAATTCACACATCCAAAATTTGCACTGGGCAGTTCTCTGAAAGAGGAAGCAGTATCACACATACACAGATATGGAGATATAAGGACTTTAAATAATCAACTGTGGTCAAGCTCATAACTGTGGCTAGTGACATCAACACCCACAGTCACAAAACAACACTTACTAAAGATACTTAACTTATCCTTCACCATAGTCTTTTTTTCTAAAGCGGCATGGTCACATATATTCCTCTTTAAGTGAGCGGTGCACTCAGTATTTTATTCTTAAAAGGATAGTTCGCCTAAAGATGAAAATTCTGTCATCATTTGCTCACCCTCAAGTCATTCCAAGACTTTTTTTCTTCTGTGGAACATAAACGATGATATTTGAGAAATGTCCCAGTTTTTCACCCATACAATGAAAGTCAATGGACATCGAAACTGTTTGGTTACCAACATTGTTCAAAATATCTTCCTTCATGTTACGCAAAGAAAGAAAGCCATACGGAATTTGAACGACATGAGGTTTTTTTTTTTGTTTTTTTTTTTGGTTTTTTTTTGGTGAACTATCCTAGTAAGTTTTACTTTGCAAAAATGGTCAAATCAGGTCCACTCAACATGAGATGAAGCTGTCATGAGATGAAGTTTTTTAAGGGAGCCACCTGGCTATAACCACCATCTCGGGATCACATGACTGAATACTAGCCAAGTACTACATATTTGATCTCATCTGATGAAGAAAAACATCATAATAGCTTTCGCTCACTCTTTGTCTCCAATCCCATTTTTAGGTTCACCATATATGTAACATGGTAATGTGATCACAAGGGCCTTGGAGTGTGATGTTCTTCCTCCTCTCCTGCTCACTACCTGCCTCCACAATCTGTGAAGCTCATGAGCCTTCAGCGATCCAGCGTGTTAATTGCAGAAAATGCCAGTTGCAACACCTCCTTGATGTGGTGAGAGCTGCAAAGAATGAAGGACCGCGGTTCATGACGATCACGATTTTGTGTCTTCGAACCCTGAACCTGTAGACCGCAGGAGTGTGAAGCCCTTATCATGTAAGCACATTCTTATCATGCGTTACAAACAAACTGCCTAGACGTAAATGCGCCGTTGCGCACGTAAGGTGAGCTTGAACTGCTGTTCAAAGGACTGAGAATCACTTTCTACTGCCAAACAGAAAGAATGAAAAGGAGAAAGGAGAAAAAAGGTCTGATTCCCAGCCTGAGTTTGGTGTGTGTGTGTGTGTGTGTGTGTGTGTGTGTGTGTGTGTGTGTGTGTGTGTGTGTGTGAGAGAGAGGGGGAGTCAGAGGGGGGAGGTCAGGAAGCACATTTGTATGCATTTCCTCTCATAACAGGAAGTGCCTGACAGCTTCCCCTTCACAATGGCTTCGCTTCTGCTTCCCGCCTCCAGTGCATTTTTTCCCCCTGGGGAGTTCCTCTAGAGGACAGAGACAGGGAGGATGAATGTCCATTTGTCACCATCTGCCCCTGAACCATGATCCATGCGACCCACGCACCCCAAAATCTCCCCGCTCACGCTTCATGATATACTGTATGAATCAGTAAAGTCTCACAGTAGGGGTTGTATTGACAATAGACATCAAGCTTATATGTGAGACCCACCAAAATTCTGCTCTGTTCCCTTTCTAAACATATTTTAGAGGTTGCTTTTGTGTTAACAAACACACAGTTTATGCTAAGCTACACTGACAGCAACACAATTTGTTTAAAAGTCATGCGATATTTCAGCACATCGCTTTCAAAGCCTCAATGAGTATCACTTGCTTGTAACAAAGAGAATGTTTTGAAGGTCATCAGCAGAAACATAAGAAACAAAACCTGGGTGAAAAAATGAAAATGAGAAAAGCTCTGAATAATGAGAAGAAAAGTGGAATAACAATTAGTGTAAGAGGAACAAAAGAATTTAAAGAAGATCAATTCTAAGAGGAGAAATTTGGAGAAGTTGCACTTCGCGGAAGCAAAGGAATTTTCCCAATGATGTTGGTGAAGAAGCAGATAAAGAAGAGAGAGAGGGAGAGAAAGAGAGAGAGAGAGAGAGAGAGAGAGGGAGAGACAGATGAAAAAGTGAAAAAACACGCACAGCGTGTTTCGTGAGGAGACAGGCGCAGAGGTAACGATCACAAGAGAAAGGTGGGAATCGTGGAGGGGAGAGCAAGGGGTGATGGGATACCCAGAGGGCCTCATTATTTTCTTGCTGTTAATTTTACTCAAACTGTTTTACACCTTTCTGTTGTTGATTGGAGAGACGCCTCTGTTGTCATGGGTGGCTGAATCAAGCACCGTCTCCATGCCATCACACCATCATGAGGCAGAGATGAAAAGAAAGGTAACAGAAGCCTACTGAACGTGTGGTGCCTGCATTTGCCAAGTCAGTTAGAGGGGTGACAACCACATGCATGTTGAGCGCCAATTAAAGTACGTACTTCTGAATGAACTTCCACAATACGGAGAATTCCAGAAACCTGATTTCTAACACAGAAGTAACTACTGACCATATTTATTGAGCCTTTCTGCTGAAGAAAATCCCAAAATGTAATCTTTGTCATTGTTCGTTTTGCTCTTTGTAAACCATCATAATTCCCTTCATGTCCTATTCAAGTAAATGAAAATGAAATGGAATACAAAATTACAATGAAATTTTCTCTTATTACTTCTATTCAAATTTGGTCAGTAAGATATGCTCATTAAGGTTGCATTTATTTGATCAAAATAGAGTAAAAAGTGTTTTATTTTATTATTACTTTAAATGTAATTTATTCCTATGAAGGCAAAGCTGTATTTTTTTGTCTTCAGTGTCACATGATCCTTCAGAAATCATTCTAATATGCTGATTTTAGTGCTCAAGAAATGTAATATTATTATCAATGTTGAAAACATGCTACTTAACATTTTTGTGGAGGCTGTGATATTTTCAGGATTCTTTGAAGAAATGATTTCAAATAGAAAAGTATTGTAAAACTATAAATGTCACTTAATATTTATATTATATAAAATATTTGTTCAATGCTGCACAATAACAAGACGGCATTAAAAACTCCATACCATTTCCTGAACTCAACGGGTCTACGAGACAATCATCTGTATGTGTTTGATTTTATGTTCCAAGACAAGTCAACATCAACAAAGTTTATTCTTCAAGTAGAAGTAAGCAAATCTCTCATCGCCCTTTTCGCCCTTATCAACATCAGACACTATGTCCCGGCCTCTCCTGCCATCATGGCAGAAGAATCAGCATTGAATAAAATTGAATTTGAAATAATTATTAGATAGATTCATCTCTCTCAAATGTGCCTGTAAGTGTACGCTGTGTATTCAGCAGTGTGAAAATGAGTCAGTAAGCATGCTCTTGTTAGCGATGTGGCTAACACTTTTATGACACAGGGGGTCCTTTCATGTGACGTGCCCAGGAAAGTGTTTGAGTGGCTGAGGGGAAGAAAGCCAGGCTCCTCACACTGATGCCCTCTGTCTAAGCTTCTGGGCAGCAAGTCAACGCCAGGGAGGCCTGCTGGAGGAGCCTTGCTCTTCGCAAGTGTTTTCAGGAGGTGGGCTATAGGCAGCCAAAGTGGCCGCCCAGGGCGGCTGAGACCTTGTGCCCATAAGCATGGCGCCAGAGACAGGGTGGGCCGTAGGGAAGCTGCCAATCTGGGAGAGGTGATATCAGCAAGGAAATGATGGGAGACGACAGCTGGGCCAAAAATGTTTGAGCATTCAGACATTAAATGTTTGAAAAAGATGATTTTTATAGACCGATTAGGTTTTTAAAGTGTATTCAAGCTCTTAGCGGTTAATTAATGCAATTCAAATAAAACTTTATATATATATATATATATATATATATATATATATATATATATATATATATATACATATATATATATATATATATATATATATATATATACATATATATATATATATATATATATATATATATATATATATATATATATATATATATATATATATATATATATATATATATATATATATAAACAAAAAAAAACAATTTCATATAAACTGCTGTTCAAAAGTTTTGGGTCAAAAAATGTTTTGGAAATAATTTATGTATAATACATATTGTATTACGGTTTCCACAAAAAAGTAAGCAGCTATAAAAAAAAAAATGAAAAAGAGCAAACATCTCAAGAATGCATTGCTTAAGGTAACACCATTGAAGCAGTCTGTTGTTTATTTGGCTTCGGTATGGAAAGATTTCCTTAAAGAGGAAGTGAAAATATGCACAGCCCCAGCCACGTCTTCAACACATTAAGAGCTAGAGGGGAGAGAAAAAGCAAAATAGAAATGAAAAAACCCTTTGTAAGTCAAAGGTCCCCCATTCTTGTCTTGTGATGTCTGTCTTCACGGTTCTCTTGTAATACAATGAAGCGGGTTGTTTGCCACAGCCCCAGATGAATGGCAGCAAGAGGACAAGAGTCAATGATAACCCTTGTGCCAGCTGTCGAACATGGCGTATAGTCTATAAATACTCAACAATTTATGATGCATGTTTTCAGCAAAGCATCTTCTGACCAAAACCTCTCTAGAGAATTTATGAGCTAATTTTTATCACTTTGCAAGGCCACAGTATGTTTTGGCATTGCTTTTTATTAAAGTTGTTGACATATGGCTAACGATGTGGTCATACTAGACATTAAGCATACAAAAGTATGACGAATTTTGGCAAAAGGATAAATGTCATGTTCTAGGGCTTCTGTTTTTAATAAGTAATGCATTACAAATAATTATACAAATTTAAAATGTTATCTACTACATTATCCCTTAACACTGCAATCGTGCAGCTTAGAAGTTTATTTTTGTAGTGTGCCAAGAGGTCAATCCCACACAGTGTGACGCATCTGAACATTCACAGAACAAAAGAAGCTACTTAATTAGTATAAAATGCTTAATTTCAACCATATTTAAAGAAACGGGCCAAAAGGAAATAAATGTCGCTGTTTTCTTCCTTTGTCCCCCTACTTTATTCTTTTCTATCCCAAGACCTGGAAATCTGTGGCATTGACTCTCATCAGGTGTCCTTCCTGTATCAATCTCTGATCTTGAAGTCTGGTTAAGGGGGAGTGAGAGAAACAGAGAGAGAAAAGGAGAGGAGAACAGCGATAACACCAAGACAGGATGCTCTCTGTGCAATCCGATAGCTTCGCCAAAAACATCCTGACCTCAGCCCCCCCCCCCCCCCCCCCACACTTCTCTCCGTTTCTTTCCTCCTTTCCTTTTCATCTGTGTTTATGATTCGAAACTCTGTGTCTCAGAGCATTGAAAGGTTATGTAAAACCAAAACATTTACCTGAAAAGGACAATTCTGTCACTATGGTCTCACTATGTTTTCTGTGGATGAAAAATGGAGAAATTTGAAAATGAATGCAGTTCTTCTCCATTTAATATCGATTGATAGTGACTGCATGTGTTAAGCTCTAATAAATAAATAAATAAATAGATAAATGAACTACAAAAAATAATTAAATAAAATGAATGCAATTGATTTGTGTGGGACTGAAATATAAGATATATTATAATATTCCCATCACACATTTTAGGGACCAATGACACAAAATATCACTGGTTCTCAGATGGATTACTTTTATAATGCTTTTCTTGTACTTTTTTGGAGCTTGATAGATATCAATGGTCATTGTTAGCTGCATAAAGACTGCATTAGCGCACATACAATCACCAATAAGACATACAATCTACCATTAGGACTATTCAAACTATATATGTATGTTATACTCAGAAGCAAATTCAATATGATGCCTTGTTAACATCAAAACTTGTTGGTTTTTCGAAATAAACAGAAACAGAGAACAGAGAAGTTTCTGGTTTGAGAAGTACCTTGACTCATTCTTTCAGCGTTTGGCATGAAAGCCCACATGCATGTGAGCCTCTGGTTTCCTCAAGGGGGAGAACTTACTCAACCCACAAGTACTGAATGACTAATGCCACTGTGTGTGCCCCCTCCGTCTGCTCCGGCTGACACGCCCATTACTTTTCTCACCCGCTTTTTTTTCTCACTTTCTCCTCCACTTCTCCTCAGGCCCTCACACTATCTTCAATAATTGATCAACCCACCCAAGGTCCAGACAGCAGCCATTAACTGCAGCAGTATGGTCTCACTCAGTCATATCAACTGTTAGTCAAGTCCTTTTCCCAAAATCACATCTTTTTTTTTTTTTTCTCCAGACCAGACTGAGGAACTACAAATGTCTGTTTCTGTGACAAAGTGTCATCCTGTGAAAGGATGTGAGGACTCTGGTTGACTGTTCAGAGAGTTTTTAGAGAGTCAAGTTACAACACAGAAGACAAATAGAACAACCTGAAACTAGTCAAGGTTACTTTCTGTCAAACTGCAAACTGCTTTCCAGGCTTTACTGACTTTTTTTTTTTTTTTTTTCTATAAGGGGGACAAATGTAAATGTCAAGCCTAAATAACATTTATTGATCTTGCAGTAAAACAAGCGTCTATGTAACTGGCACCAATACGATCAATACAACTACAGTATCTGCTATGCATAATATCTGCCTGTTTTTGTGACTTGATTCTGTTTCACGGCCAGAGAAATGGAGATACAAAACAGAACGTTTTTCTAATTGTTCAAATGTGAACGCATTAACAGAATTAATTTGAAGACCACTAACACACACAAAAAGCCAAATGAATTATTTTAAGAGTTTAGTGTTGTCCATGTAGAAGAAAACAGCTTAAACTGGTCAAAGCTGGTTTGGTCTAGTTTGCTGGATTTAGAGGGGTTTTGGGCACTTGTCTGCTGGTTAGAAAACCATCTTACCAATCAGCTAAACTAGCTGAAAACCAGCTTGGCCAGAATTGGAGACCTACCAGTCCGGCATGAAACAGCTAAAACCTTGAGCAGATTTCTTTATTAGAATTTACAATTTATATTAGTATGAACAGGATCTCAATGATCTGAGAGCCGAGTTGAAGCGGAAAACTACTAGCTAAGGCAGGAAGGGCCCCTGGAGGGCCATCTTTTACCTCTGTGTTGACTCCACCTAAAGCCCTGAAGCATGTGGCATCATTCCACCATTGCCATCTCTGTGTGTTTGTGTTCTCCACCCACCCTGCCCCTGCTAAAGTAATATTCCACAGCAGTAAGCAGCGTGCGAGGACGCCGACAATTAGCGTGCGCACACCACCTACTTAGTCTATTTTAGTTCGAAATAACCCATCAAACTTCTGTGAAGGAAGCTGTCTAGAGTTCGTTTTTGGCTCCTTCTGGTCAGCGTGACTCACCTGTCTGTTGCGTTCATCCATAATCCGTGTGATCTGAATCTTTTTCCTCCCCATTGTCCCCGTCTTTTCGTCTCTCTCTTTCACCAATGAACTTTATTCTTTTGCCCCTCTGTTTTTGCTTGCGATTTCTTCAAACCAGGCTTTCTTCTCTTGACTTCCTCCGCTCACTTCAAAGATTCCAGTAGCTGTACCTGTGAAAGGCAGAGAGAGAGAAAGGCATTAAGTCAGATGAAAAATGGCAAAACCGCAACGTTAAAAAACAGGGAAAGGCAGAGTCTGAGCCACATGGGACAGCAAATAAAGACAAAAGAATCCGTAGACGTTTCGAGGCAGCGCTGTTTTCTGCCATCAATATCATGCAAATCAGATTCTCGCGCTTCGGCTGCGACTATGAGGGTAGACAGCACTGTCATGCTCTCTCTACAGTCACAGAGAATTTGACAGTGTTTTGGAAGTGCCACTAACTTAACAGCTCTAATCATTTGCAGTGTAACGTTTACTGTCGCCTGAACGACAAACAGCGGCACTTTCCTAAACAACAGCGGTGTAACATCGCATAGAATTGTCACTAGCATGCTGAACGAACACACTTGTATTTCCCTTTTAGCTGAAATTTCGTGTGAACGCAACAAAACTGTGGCTGAGCTACGGTGCCCCGAACGACGAGGCTTCACTATCCACGTATCATAAGATCTGAAGAAGAACCTGAATGGAAACCTGGGCCATCCTGATTTAGCCCTCGTCAAACCCGCTCTGGAATACGATCCCGCTGTCACGTAACGGCTTCGCTCCGCTCTCCGTCTCTCAGGGAAAAAGGTGTGCGGGGCCTTTATCGGGCCCTCCTGCTGAGCCTTTTGAAAGGCTGCCCTCACCCGAGAAGCTAACCCAGGCTTTCTATAAAGTGCTCACAGCTCAGATCCACACAGTGCGAGAGCTCGCGATCACAGAACACACATGTGCGCGCACCAGTGTTTGTGTGCATGTGCGCACCTCTTTGGTGCCGTAAAGTAGGCCAACCCGATTCATCTCTGGGAGGAGCGGCAGAAGTGTTGTTGTGTTTTATTCTGACAGTAGAGGTGATAACGTCCCTCGTTATGCAAATGAGCGTCCCATTATTTAAGCTTTCTGTAATGCAGTAAAGCTGTCAGTGGTGTCACGTTAAAAGCCCTCCATTGCTTTCTCTTTATTCTCTGGCTCTTTTTCTTCTTTCTGAACCAGATTTCACCTGCCAGAGCAAGCAAGGAACATTGATGTAGATACACCTAAAGGATACGCTGCGCTTCTCACGTCTCTCTCCGCGCTGCCATGCTTCTCTCATTTATTAATAATCAAGTGTTTATGGGTGGAGTAGGGGTTTGAAAGTGTTCGAGAGTCTTTTCCATGTCATATGAGTTAAACCGCAAGCAAACTCTAATTTCATTGGCTGAGATCCATCTTCATTTCATAGGATGCTGCTAATCTACAAAATGCCACACATAATTGTTGGATTCCTTTGGTGTTGTTGAAATAAAGTTGTTAAATACATAGTTTCTTCGCTATAAATACAACCTTGTGCTGATGTTGATACAATGTATTTTCCATTGTCTCTAATAATAACTGTGAATAAGATTACACTCTATTAGCATACAAACAAGAGCGCTCTGTACTTCACTAAGAGTTGTTAGCTGGACTGTTAGCGAGCACGTCTTAATGTGTATGTGGCGAAATCCGAAGCGGCTTGATGATTGTTTAGAGGACCACTGTAAAAGACATAAAACAAGGAGCAAAACAACTCGACTACAAGCTAGTGATAATGACTGGACGTCCGTGTAAATATTTACCTACTGTGCAGCCAGCAGAACCTGGCGTCACCGAGTGTGGTTTCGCTGCTCGCATTTGAAAGCTGATTAAGTAGTTAACTCAATCAAAACAGGGTCTTTGGCTGCGAATCCAAGAGGAGCTTCCTCATTGATAACGACAGGTCCGTAATGCCCGAGACAACCACGCCACAGTCTCAACATGGACCTGCTGTGTCTTACGTCATTTTAAACATCCTTTAATGGGCTTCATCTGGACACTGATTCCTGTTTACAGTGGCACCAACAATTATTAAAGTATGAACTTTATAGCATAAGAGTTGACAAAATATCAAACATGATGATAGACCTTGATAGAACCATTCATTCATTCTTTCATTTCTATTATTTTTTTTTTTGCAATAACCTCACAGCTTTGGACATGTTCAAACAAACAAACAACTAAAACAATGCAGTATTGTTATTATTTAATTATTTATTAAGCATTAAAGAATTTTATTTGTACCTAAAAGTAAAGAGAAAATAAAACATAATGCAATTAAAAGTACAATAGATAAAAGAAAATCAAAAAATCTATACATCCAGATTAATACACATAAATAAACGACAATATATTTATTGTCAGAAAGTTAAATTAATGTGTCGAGGTTTTGATATTTTATCTAATGCCTGCTACAGACTGTGCGATTTCAGCAATCCTATAAGATCATTACTAGTATAGAAGTAATGGCTAGGCTAATATGCTAGTAGGCTAGTATAGAAGAACGCAGGTTAGTACAGAAGAGTAAAACGTAATACGCATGTGCTAGTGGTAAACAAATAGAGCAAGATTTATTGCACTTTGGCAATTATGGTTTTTATGTGCGCTGGAAAAAAGGAAGGAAGCGAAAGAGGAAAATATGGAGAGGCGGTCATGGCTATGGGAAAAGAAGCCAACTTGGCATGCCGATTTTGCAAATGGAGCTTGAGGTAAGTAGTTTTAAGTTTTAGTGCCATGTTTCATGACACTGTCAGAAAATTATCGCAGGCTATCTTTGGTCGCAAGACCGCGACAACGGCTGTCTTTGAACCTCTCTTACTGTATGACATAGGACCATCGTTAGGAGCCACGACCACAAAAATCCCCACCATTGGTCATCTTTCATCTGGGACTGCCCAAAATCGCACAATGTGTTCCGGGCATAAAGCATAAAGTTCTCTCTCTCTCTACATCATCCCCTCCTTCACATGTACACATGCTCACACTCATCTGCTTTCAGATTACCACAGATGAGCACAATCCAATTTACACCAGTAAAGCCGAACTACAGTGCAGACAAGCTGTGGTTGATCAGTAGCCAGTGGCGCTTTACATGTAAATAAGGTTCGACTCTCATCCAATTTCTGATCATATATGTCTGATGCACAAGTGTGGCTGAATCCTGCCGAAAGCACAGGAACAAATGCTATGTCAAATATGTGTGTGAGGAGGTTTTAAAGCTTATATGTGCAATTATACCAGAGAGAGAAAGAGTGAGGCGGAGAGGGACTACTAACAGGCTTTCTCTGCCATGCTAAGCCAATTCACTAATCCACAGCCAAACCATATGGGAAGGGTGAGAGAGAGGGAGGGAGAGAGATAGTCAAGGGCCAGAAAGATCCCTCCCCCAAAAGAAGCTCAGGACGGGTTTGGCATAGTGTGACAGGCAGAAGAAAGCCTGGAAGAGGGGTCATCACCAAGGGCTGAAGGGTCATGGAGGGATGCTACAGGACAGAGAGGGAGAGATAAGACAAGTTAACCCACAACCTTTCTCAACTGATATATTGGACTCAAAGCAAGAGCACAAAGAGCAAACATGAGCGAAGGGAGAAAACCAAAGGAAAAGCAGAAATATGTGAGCAAGTCTCTCTTGAGGAAAGGGAGGAGAGGCTGCCGTCCACCCTCCCATCTGTTAACCATGCCCCTCTTTCTCTGCCACAGAGCACAAGGGTGGTGGGGGAACAAGGAGAAATCGTGGGGGAAAAGGAGAGAGAGGTGGGGTGCCGGGACTGATGTGTAATGAGGTGCTGTGTGTTTTTCTCTCTTTCTCTCCTTCTCTCTCTCTCCTTTTAAGAAATGGAACTGTGAGGGCAATGAGTACGTTCATAAACAGGCACAATTCTGGGTCGGCTCGGTCCCTAGTGTTCCACCAAAAAAAAAAAAAAAAAAAAAAACTATATATATTTTGCACGCGATTGTATTGTCAAAGTCTTAATAAAGTGAATATGACTACTTCTCTGTGCTCAGCGATATAATTTTGTTAGGGGAAAAAGAAACAAAGCAATTTTTTATTTCTCTAAGGGGTCTCGTGTTGAGAATGAAAAATGATTAAGATGCAAATACCATGAATTAAATTTGTAAAAAACAAAAACACACAAAAAAGTACAGAGATTGTATGTGATAATGAAACACTTGTTTTGATGAGATATACAACTCTGGCAGGTTTCACTTTTATTGAGATCTGGCGCAATCTGTAAGGGTACAGGGGGGTTACAGAGCAGCGCTACTTGACTCCCACCACATTAAAGTCATCTGTATGTTATTATTACAATCAGACAGGAGCTGATCTTTTGAGAAATCGACCTCAGCACTATGTTGCCACCCTTTGTAAACTCTCTCGCTTCCACTTTCCCCATTTTTCTTTTCTTTTCTTCACAGCACATCTGCAAGACATTTGGTACTAGTGTGTGTTTGAAAAAAGGGCAGTATCCTCTATCCTCGTGGGGAAATGTGGTTGCGAAGATTTAAAATAACATATTATGGGCAAAAAGTAAACCTTTTAGGAGGTGCATGATACATTAAATAAACCCTCACTCTTTTAAAATAAACTGGCGTTTCCTTGAAGAGGTCAACAATTTTTAATGTGTGTCTTATGAATAATTTGAATACAATGGCACACTTTTGAACCTTCTTGGATGTGACACTTTTTACCACATCTTAATCTTAAGAAATGTTCATGCTGTAATCATTGAAACTAAAATAATTTTTATTTTCTTTTACACACATATTTTTATGTGTACATATTTAGGTGCGGCTGTTTGGTTTGCACTTAAAACGGGGCAGGGAGCCCATAGCGAGAGAGTTAACAGCCTATTGTCTGTATAAAGTCATTATGGCCAGTGCTTCTTAAGTGTGGCAGAGTCTGCCTGAGGGACGAAGCTGATGAGTGCCCATAAATCTTGGCAGTGGAAAAGACACAGGATGGTTGACCTGAACCTGAGATCAGGATCAGTGTGGGAGGAACCCTGGCAGTACAGATCTTAATGAGTGCTGGTAAATCCAAATACACAGTAAAAAGTGTGTACAACATTTTTACTGCATGTGGATTTTAAAATCTGAATTAAAGTGGACAGGAATAAAAGGGACAGACTTTTCTGAGCTACAACGATAGATACTATTTAGGTATATATTTTTATTTTACAAGGCTGACTTTGGGCAAATTGACAGAAATGTGGTACCACAAAAAATCTTACACATATTGTATCACAAATTGTTTTCTGACCAAATATAGAGACATAATTTCTAGCTTGTTGCAAGTTTTTGTTAAGAAACAAAAGAAATATTTATGTAATAAAAAAATATTTTTTGATGAAAAAAGTAAAGAAAACATTTAAAGTAATTGTAAAACTGTGTGACAATTGTTCCACTATAGATGTACAAATACAAAATACAATTTTTACGATTAATTCTGTGGATCAGCAGAAACAAAAAATTGTTAAACTCTCTTTTACTATGATGCAATTCAGATAGCATATTGCTTAACAAGTTTACAGTTCGATACTAATATTTGGACATTTAATGCAGAAATGCAGAAAAGTCCAAATCGCAACACATCTGATTTGGATTCCCCCTAATTTCCACCGACTGTATTTTGAATGCAATCAAAACATATTAAAAGCTACT